>NC_045127.1:20668799-20846205 GCF_007655135.1 Punica granatum | reverse complement strand
AATTGTCAAATTACGTGGGCACTTGTCCCTTAAGCTGGTAAATGCAAATATGGAGCCGGAGAGGTCCTAGGAGGCCGAAACTGGATTTCTCATATTGCTTTCTGAGTTTCTTGGGCGATCCGGAGATCACTGTGATCTCTGTTTGCCGAGATTGGGCCTCTAAGGATATGAAAAGTGCATCTGAGACCCTTAAAGCACTGCTCGAGGGGTCTAGATGAGTTGTGTGATTCATTCCGACGATTCCACATTGAGCCTTGAGAAGGCTAGCATTGTGTAACATAAGCATCCAGCGTCAAGTTTCCCCAAAGAGGATCTCCGGATATGGATCTTCACTGAAAATGGCCTTTTGTGCTCCTCGGAGGTTACTCGGGAAACCGTGAAGGGTTTTGCTGTCTGTTTTGCCCAATTGCAAATGTCCGCTGGAGTTTTCAGGGCAATGTAGTGTGAATTTCGTTTGCCGTAATTCCATGAGACCAGTCTCCGGTTACGCTCTTTCGAAGAAGGGTATACCCGTTTTGTAGCTCGGAAGTCATTCAGGGTGTCTGTATGGCTTCCAAAAGACAATCTGAAGCACTGCTCGTGTTCTGTATGCTTGTGGGGCATGGCCACATCTGATATTTGGAATTAACTTTTCTTCGAAAAACCAGCATTTTTGGACTTCCACTGAAAAGTTGTATGTATACAGAAAGTTATTCTGTATAGAGCAGATGATTTGCAAAATGCCTTTGGGGACACTTTTCATTTGTTTGGCATCGATGTGGATTTTTGAAGTCCAATATTGGCTGTCTTCCGATGGTCGAGCGAACTATCGAAAAATAGAATTGTCCATGTGATATACTGAAAATGCCAGTTTTGGACATTGTTGAGCTCTCTAGTCACTCTGTTGCTTTTTGATGATCCCTGGAGTCCTTCTGTCATATCCATGTGTCATTTGCCCGATTTCGCCGACTTGAGGATGAACAGTGATTTTCTGCTCTGTTAAGTCGTTTTTCTGTATTCTGCTCAAGTTGTGGCTTAAATCATTGCTGATAATGTAATTTGAATTGGTGAGCCAAAATGGGGTGCTGACATAACTGATGAGTTTCTGTCATCCTAACATAGACTCGGGTAATTAGAACGGTTATCTCTGTCAGAAAACATGCAAAATGCTGATTAAACTTTCACTCGACCTAACCAAACATTAGATAAGGGTTAGGAGGAATTCTAGATTCCAAATCTAGAGTCAAAACACGAGTTTGGCTAATTCAGTGGAAATTCAATGTCACAATACAGAACAACTGTAAAAGCAATTCACACACAGGAAACTTGACTACGGACATCCGATATGTCAGGTTCTCAAACCAAAGCCGAATGCTAAAACATTAGCACGCGTTTGTTTGTCTAGGGTAGGATTTGCATGCCAAAGTACCCCGGATTAACAATTTGCTAAAACATGTACATTTGACAGTAACAAACACTTTGTCTGTTATTAACATGTTTTGTGTTGCCTTTTTGCACCTGTTTGCCATGCGGGTCGAGCCTGATCCTTAGGCCGAATAATATTAGGGTTCAACACCCTAATCATCAATCACAGGGTCCAATGCCCTAATCATCACTCATAGGGTCCAATGCCCTATTCAATGAGAGCGTGCATCGAGTTCCATTTCTTCGGTTTTTCCCTAAACTGAAGGTGAGTTAGAGCGGAATAATAATCGAACGCGAATCGATTGGAATTCGATCATTTGTAATTTATATTTTATTGTATTTCTGAGAGCATTGTAAGGATTTTATTTTGTACATTCATTCTGTAAGAATTCCAGTCGATGAGTGAACGGTCCGAGAGTCGAATTAATCGAATCGGTCTAATGCTTGCCTAGACACAGGTAAATCCAAGATCTCACGGTTTTGGTTCACGCAGGTATTCAACGTCTATGGTTTGATGAACTGTAACGCGAGATTGTGAACCAATTGCTTGACACACAGATTTACTTCTCTCTCGGCTTCTCAACCGATATTGTTTGATTCATCGAAGTTACGGTGTCAAAATGTGCGAGCTAAGCGCAACTAAATCCATGCGGTAAATAATAAAACATGCAAGCCTAGCAAACTAGAGTACCGAAAAGGCGTGCAGGATATAGGCCCGCACGTAACATGAACCCCCGAACACGGATTTTCCGGTTCCGCACAGACCAATGCCTTAACAACAACTAGGTGTTCCATACCCCTAGACCTAGGGTAACTTATCCGCCCTCGACCTTCGGGTCGTAAATTGATAAGTGGCGACTCCTTCTTATGCGTTTCCATCACGCGTCCCCACGGGAAGGTGGAACAATCCGTCAAGCCGCGCGATTTCAGGTCGCGCGCTTGCGGGCCCCGACGAGAGTCCACATTCGGGTCCGTACAACTTGGCGATTCCACTGGGGCATACTTAGTGGGTTCAGGCTCGATCCGTTTGCTTGCTTGCATGTTTATTTATCGCTTTTCGTACATTTATTTTGCGCACATTTACTTTCATGCACTTGCATTGCATCATTCTAGTGGATTTAGGTACCAAACTCCTGAAATCCCACGGGCGCCGATCTAGGAAGCTAGGTTAGTTAGAGGTTCCGAGTAAGGGAACGGATCGAGTCGCCTCTGCCACCGAACCGGCCCCCAAAGATCCTCGCTCGATTTCAAGGAATTGACGCCGTTGAATCAGGAGCCCCCATCCCTAGTTAGTGGTTTTCCCAGTAGAACACTAAAACCATGCATAAACAGGGACCGTCATGCTGGACCAAAAATAACCTTCACACCGTCCACCGACCCAAAAGTTGTGTCTTTGAGTCGGCTCGTAGTTTTTCTTTTAGGCGAGCCTTTTGTTGTTTTCACTGAATGAGTGTTGTACAATGTAAAGAACTCTTGTTATAGTTTATTTTTCTGCACCTGCATGCATGTTTTCAAAACAACCTAGGACATTGCATCGGTTTAATGTTTAAGCTCCCCTTTTCAAACTAACCATCGTTGTAAATTAAGGAACTCGAACCAAATCGATGCAATGGCATTAGCTTTTGAAAACTTATACACTGCATGCATTCTATCTATTTCTATGTTTGCACAGCAGCTGCCATATCTCGCACGACAGGCGAGTCGTGCCAACATTCGCGGGTAGACCACTTGCGGTCTTCACCTTTCCATGGTGAGACGTGCTATGACCAGAGGCCGTCCATCCCGGCCACCCACCCCGCACGACAGGCGAGTCGTGCCCACTTTCGCGGGCAAGCCACTCGTGGCCTTCACCCTTCCTCCACGACAAGACGAGCCGTGGCCCGAGGGCCGATCAACCTTTCCAGGCAAAGTTAACCAACACTAACTTCTTCCTAACAGAGAGCCTCACCACATGATTGAACGCACATCTTTCCGCAAGACCCTGCGCATCTACTAACGACTAAGCGCGCCTCACACATGTCCAAGTGTGTTCACACCAAGTCAGGCACACATGCTCAACGTATCAATGCATGTCTCTTTGTGTGTTTGCACGACGCCTACCAGGCCAGTTCTTTTCCCTACACTCTTGCATTGAAATCCTAAACAACTCATGCTCCTTCATTGTTTTCTTTTCCCATTGCAGGAAATTATCAATAAGAAGACAACCTGAATATTGAGCGACCACAATTGAGACAACAAACGTCTCCCATCCATCCAGCTCCTTGGGATTTCAACACTAAGTCCCCATCCCTGCTCCACAGAGCAAGACCGCAAGCAAATTAGCGTCACCGAATTGCAGCGCCTTGCGCTATTCCTCAGCATTGACCTTTGCTTTCGTATTTCTTGCACTTTCCTATCAACCCTGCATTTACTGCATCGAGCTCCGGCCCCGCATTTACTGCATTGGGTTTCGGCCTCACATCGGGCTATGGCCCTCCATTTACTTTTGGGTTTCGGCCCTGCATCGGGCTTCGGCCCCACTTTTGGGCTTCGGCCCTTCATCGAGCTTCGGCCCCGCATCGGGCCTCGGTCCTGCATTTATTGCTTTCGGGCCCCGACCCAACATTTAATGCTTTTGGGCTCCGGCCCCGCATTTTCTGCTTTCAGGTTTTGACACCTCGCATTTACTGCTTTCAGGCTCATCTGAAATCCAAAATCGACTTGGATTCAAATTCATCCAAGCGATACTCCGAGGAGCAAGTCTAATCCTTCAACTGCAAAGACCGGAAGTGACAACTCCACAAACAGAGCATGACCCAACTCTCGATCACAGGAGATACCAGCACGGTCATGCCTCCGATCAAAGAATGGGTCTCACCCGTCCACCGCCGCCGCCGCCGACTAAACACTGGGGCAACATTCGCAGTCTTATTTAAACTCTCTTTTGCTTTAATTTAAATCCATTCCTACAAATGGGTTCCTTATATGAACAAATCCTTCAAACAGGATATTAAGACAGTCTTTACGACGCCCTATTAGTTCTGTTGGACTTATTCGACTCGCCCGTCCTCATGGGACCCGGCTCCTCGAGCCTTCCCTAGGACAACTGCGTATGCCTACTCACAACCAAGGAAATTATGCTTATGTGACCTCAGTCACGGTCTAACCACTTCATAGTGGTGATGACCAGATTCCCGGAAACAAATGTCGTTTGCACGCGGCACCCCATGAGTTGCACGCGAGACAAAAAGGGATTTTCTCATGGGACCACCCCATATTTCTTACCACATATTCCCCCGCATAATCGCTTTATGCGTTGTCTCATTTGTCATCCTTCACAGTGGCACATTGACTACAGGCGAAGAGCGATGTGCGAGTTCACGCTTCCCCGAGAACTCTACTCAGATCCTTTCCTTATACTTTGACGAGGGAGGTGTCCGACGATGAGGTACCCCCTACGAAGTTGAAGATGAGGACAATCGAGCGAATCATTCAGCATTGATGCAACTGTCTTCCTTGAACATCCAGTGACTTCAGCAGCGTGCTCCCTCCAAGAGGCACGTACTGCAAAGAACAGCAAGAGATGATCGGAGACATCGCACAAGGCGCCTGCCATAGGCCACTTCCACAAATGAAGACCGGGGCAAACCAGATCAACATTCACACCGGGGCAACCTCGGTTCCCTATTCCACATGGGACAATTTGACATTTTCTTTTCCTAGACGATAGGGGAAGTTCACCTGTAAAGCTTGCAAAGGCAAATGACACAAAGTTCGACTTTCAAGTGCACAAGAGTCAAACATCCAAGAAAGCCGGTCCTCGCAAAATCGGGCTAGCAACACACAACAAGTCTCCACGAGGCGAAGCACACCAAAGCGGCCTCGGCCATGCAAAGTCGAGGAGTTCAAACAAAGACACGGGGCACAAAACAAACCCCAGCTGCAAGAAAAAAAAACAGAGCGAAAAGAAGCAGGAAAAACCCGCCAATGAAGACAGAGAGAAAAGACGCGGGAAAAACCCGCCAATGAACAAAACAAGGCACCGCCGAGATTCATCAAAAGCACCAGCGCCGCCAATCCAGAGAAATCAACAAACCCCGACAAAAAGGGAGCAGCAGACACAACTCCTCGACGGAGACAAAAAACAATGCACTCGGAGGTTGAATCCTTCGAACCCTTTGCCCTTGTAAACTCGAGAGATAAAAGAATCGAGCCTGCTAGGTCGAAAACCCCTTTTGGGGCGGCCTAGGCAAAAGCTAGGGTAAAATAGAGGCACGACCGGAAACTCTTTGGGGCGGTCGTGGCAAAAGGAGAGCTCTTTCCCTTTAGGTTGAGAGGTGCGGCCCCGATGTGGGTGACCGTAGCAAAAGGAGAGCAAAATAAGAGATAGACAAAATTGCCCCCTAGTCTCTCACACATCGTGCGGACAAGGGATCCTCAAGGGAAGTGGCCAGGTTATCTATTTCAACATGATACCCGATCGGCTCTCCAATACCATTCAACCATCCAAGAAAGAACCTTCCTCAAGCACAGTGGGCAACTGAATACGCCGTCCAAGCAGTTCGGTACAACCTACACAACAGAAGGATGAAGGAAAATGGGGGTATATCTCGCTGCAGGCGTGAACCCGTGTATCCTTTTAGCCTGGGGCAACGTGCTTCCCAAGCTTTCTCTTTTCTCTTTGTCTTTGCATAACTCCAAATGGGTCACAACCGCCCTTTAACAAGCTACCACAGACCCAAAGTCCCAGACATTCCTCTCTGGGGGTTTAGTCATAACGCTTTGGAAATGGTCAGACCAAGTTTGACCAAATCTGAACAGAAATCCCCAAGCGGGTTGCAAATGCAGCCCCCCTACGGTACCCTATTGAGAAGGGTTCAAAGCCGACGGGCACGTCAAACAAACGATAGAGCTGCTAGGGCATCGTTGGGAAGTCTCGATATGCCCAAGTATGGCTAACGGGAGCCCCTTGAGGCCTCGCATCTAGGCCTCCGAGAACGGGATCCATCTACATTGTCAAAGCAAAATTCTTCACGGGTCGCTTAGGCGACCCGAAACAGAAGATCTGCGTGTTGAAACAACATTTTCATGCTTACCCGTGTCCATCACTTGTTAGTATTTCTCTCATGATCTACTAGTAATGCCAGGATCACAGGTATCACAAGCATCACAAGAACTACGGCAGACTCTGATTCCCGACCACTCGGGATACATAAGCGCTCTACCCCAGAGCTCGAGTCCTTTAGCATATAGCACCCGCAAAGCAAAATTCCTCATCGCACGGTCGGGGCATCGCCAGCGAAAGCACAATTGCCCAACATTTACTGCTTTCGGGTTTCACACCCACACGGGTTTCACACCCAACATTTACTGCTTTCGGGTTACACACCCACACGGGTTTCACACCCAACATTTATTACTTTCGGTTTTCAGACCCACACGGGTTACACACCCAACATTTACTGTTTTCGGGTTTCACACCCAACATTTACTGCTTTCGGGTTTCACACCCACACGGGTTTCACACCTAACATTTACTGCTTACGGTTTTCACACCCACACGGGTTACACACCCAACATTTTCTGCTTTCGGGTTATACATCCAACATTTACCGTTTTCGGGTTATACACCCTACATTTATTGCTTTCGGATTCCACACCCACCTAAGTAACACAACTTTCATTAAGCTCCGCACTTTTCATCAAACTCAACTCTTTCAGTCAAACTTCACACTTTTCTCAAAGCTTCGCATTTTTCATCAGGTTGGGCATTTTTCATTAAGCCCACATCACATTTTGACATGCATTTCCTTTATGCACCTTCCTATTTACTACAAAGTTTTCCTATGCCTTATTTCGTCTTTTTCACCTTCGCATTTAGGTATGGTATTTCCCATATATCCAAAGAAAAAGAGGAGGACAGTCTTGGGAGAAGCCGTATTGGATATCACAACCAAAACGGGGTTCCTCTATATCTTTGGCCAAATCCTCTATTAGAGCATCCAGCCAAAGAGGGGCAAGCTGTCAGCACCCCATTTTGGTCCACAAGTCAAACAATGTCCATCAATAGCAAACAGGCCACGACTTGAGCGTTATCACAGAACAAGGCTCCACAGAGCGAGAAATCACTATTCATTCTCAAGTCGGCAAAATTGAGTAGAAGACATGTACATGCTACAAAAGGACTTCAGGGGTCACCAAAGGGTAACATAATGACTAAAGAGCTCAACAACGTCCAAAATCGGCATTTCCAGTGTACCACATGGATAGTCCTATTTTCCGATAGTTTGCTTGACCGTCGGAAGATAGCCAATATTGGACTTCAAAAATCCAAATCAATACCAAACAGATGAAAAGTGTCTTCAAATGCATTTCGCAAATCATCTGCTCTATATAGAACAACTTTCTGTATACAAACAACTTTTCAATGGAAGTCCAAAAATGCTTGTTTCTCGGAGAAAAATTAATTCCACATATCAGAAATGGCCATGCCCCACAATCATACAGAGCACGAGCAGTGCTTCAGATTGTCTTTTGGAAGCCATACAGACACCCCGAATGATTTCCGAGCGACAAAACGGGCATACCCCTCTTCGGAAGAGCATTACCGGAGACTGGTCTGATGGAATAATGACAAACGAAGTTGACCCTGTATTGTCCAAAAACTCCAGCGAACAGACGCAATTGGGCTAATCAGACAGCAAAACCCTTTTCAGTTTTCCGAGTAACCTTTGAGGAGCATAAAAGGCCATTTTCAGTGGAAATCTATATCCGGAGGTCCTCTTTGGGGAAACTTGACGCCGGATGCCTACCTTACACAGTGCTAGCCTTCTCAAGGCTCAATGTGAAATTTTCTGAATAAATCACACAACTCATCTAGACCTCCCGAGCAGTGCTTTAAGGGTCTGAGATGCACTTTTCATGTCCTTAGAGGCCCAATCTCAATAAATAGTGATCACAGTGATCTCCGGATCGCCCAAGTAACTCAGAAGGAATTCTGAGAAATCCAGTTTCGGCCTCCTAGGATATCTCCGGCTCCATATTTGCATTACCGGCTTATGGGTCAAGTGACCACGTAATTTGACAATTTATGTCAAAATGACCGACGTGGGATGCAGACACAAGATATGCTGTCAGAAGCGGACAACTTCGCTCTGGTCACCTACAATGAGCAAAACCGGCTTCCAAGCCTCATGATCACACGAGGCATTTTCTCACGAAAAATGTCAATCTTGGGCTCATTTGAACCTTTTTATCGCGTACATTGTCGATTTGACATTCAATTTGAACCACGGGCCTCGAACGCACGATCAATTGAGATTCGAGCTTCCTCTCGACTTAACTCTAAACCAAGCGGGCCCCACGACATCTTTTTCCCTTTTGCTCAAGACAAAGCTAGCCACCATTGCCCACTTGCATTGAAAATATCCTAAGTCTTTCGCTTTTGCACTCAACCATCACCATCCAAGCCATTAATGCATTTGGCTCTTCTTCATGAAGAATACTTGGTGGAGATTCATCCAATCTTCATTAAGTCAACCAAATTTCTTTAAGCAAGCCTCTAACTACACTTTGCTTTCCTTAATTACACTTAAGCTTTGCCTATATATTGTATAAAGTTAATTGAGTTAAAGAAGACACATTGCCATGATCTCTTGCATTCACTTTCAAGCACTCTCTCTCTAGTATTTCTCACTCAAGCAAATGCTCTCAACCTCCCAAGAACTTCAGCAAAATCGCAGCAAGCAAGAACCACCCAAAAACCAAGCAAAACACTCAAGACTTAAGTCGGAATCCATCCCGACTTAAATCCAAACTTCACCAAACTTCATATCCTACATGTTTTCGACCCCCTCTATCCATTTCCGAGCTTAGATTTCAAGTTTGAAGCCTCTAAGTTAGAGAATCAGCTCCGTACAGAATCGAGCACAGTTTTGGCCCAGCCGGGTCAAAACTTCCAACCCTGTTTTCTCACCTTTTCGAGTCGGTCTGAACTTTCAAAACCCATCAAACACCTTCGGGGTTTTGTTAGGAGTCAGAAGTCGTTGGCCTTGCTAAAACATTCCATCGGAATCCACCGTTATGAATTCCAACCCGAAAACTGCCCAGCCGGGCCAGTTTCCAGACGTGCTCTGTTTTCGGTGATTTTTGCAGGACTGTAGGGGTCCACCCGACAACTCTGGGAACAAACGACCACCACGGTCACCTAGAGGGGTCCCTTGGCTACCCAAGGCCGCCGACCTTGCCTCAAAATTCCATCGAGAGCCTCCGTGGCGACGTCCGACCCGACTTGTGCCAGACGGGTCTGTCCACCTTTCCAATCGGGTCTGTTCAAGCCAAAACAGCCCAAACCCGACCCACCAACAGTCCAACTTGACTCTTGAAGGTCCCATCCTGCCTCTCGGGACTAGGTATGACCATTCCCGACTTAGAGGAGCTAGGACTTTTATATTATTGTTGTGTTTATGGAGTTTTAAGGGGTTTTAAGCATGATTTTACACCATGCATGTTTATCATCGTCTAACGTTCTAGTATGTCAGGAAATATTTAAATCGAAGTCGAGGAAACCATCCCGACCTGGAAAAGCCGAGATCGTTCGGGTTAACCTCTCCATGAGGTAACCGAGAGCATTCTTGACCTTTTTGGGTCAAGACCGGATTCCTTTGGCCCGATTTAAATTGTTTCCCGAGTTTTATTATTTTTCTCACATCCATGAAGTTGGTATTGTTTTATCGATTCCTTAAATAATATGTTTGTGCATGGTTGAATGTTTGAATGTGTTATTTAAATCATGATAATACCGACTTTCGTTTAATCGTGTTATTTAACATGTTTGATGTTTGAGCATGCGAGAAACGATTCAAAACAAGACAGGGAAAACTCGTGAAACTAAATGCAAGCCATGAGACCTCTCGGCTTTCTCCAAGGAGAATAGGCCAAGTCTCATGGAGTTATTCGGGTTCCATGAGGCTTCCTCTTCCCGTTTTAAATCCGTTCTCGGATTTCGTGTAATTTGCAAGCTCAATTACATCGAGAATCTCACATGAAATGTCTTTCCAAACCAAAATATACATGGATTCGCAATTCGGAGACCCTTTCGGGCCTATTAGGACCAAAGGGTGTTTTGGCCATCGTTGGCCGAATCATCCTCAGTCTTTCTTGACCTGTCATGGTCACCGAGTCACGAATCGTTTTCGTAATTAATGCATTCGGCACAACCCTTAAGCATTAATTTCACTAACGGGTTAATCGGGACGCTCCCACGGTTAATTCATTCAATTCAAACAAGTTTACACGAATTGGCCATTAATTGATAACTCGCATCGATGAGTTGTCAAATGACGTTGGTGCCCTTTTCAAACTTATCAATTTCAAAACCCGAAACGCGCGGTCCGATGTAGGGCTTATGTGTCTTAACTTGAGTTTTTACCTGATTCCAGGTAACTCAGGTCAAGATACAAAAGATCTTTTAGATCACTTCCGAGCAGATCGACCGGTTCTTTGGCTTTTTTGGGGTTCTTGCACAACCCTGGACGATCCAAGGAAATTGGTCGACACCGGCTACAGGCCGAGGTGGCTCGCACTACGATGTTTCCCCTTTTCTGAAAATAATTTCCAAATAAAGGGCAAAATCGTCTTTTCACAATTCAGCGTCACCCTTAGGGTTACCATGATAGAAATACTTCAGTACGGGATAAGAACGGGCTACCTGTTCAGGTGCAGGTTCATCTGCATAGCCTTTTCTTATCTAACTGATGAGTTTCTGTCATCCTAACATAGACTCGGGTAACTAGAACGGTTATCTCTGTTAGAAAACATGCAAAATGCTGATTAACCTTTCATTCGAAATCTAGATTCCAAATCTAGAGTCAAAACACGAGTTTGGCTAATTCAGTGGAAATTCAGTGTCACAATACAGAACAACTGTAAAAGCAATCCACATATAGGAAACTTGACTACGGACATCCGATATGTCACGTTCTCAAACCAAAGCCGAATGCTAAAACATTAGCACGCTTTTGTTTGTCTAGGGTAGGATTTGCATGCCAAAGTACCCCGGATTAACAATTTGCTAAAACTTGTACATTTGACAGTAACAAACACTTTGTCTGTTATTAACATGTTGTGTGTTACCTTTTTGCACCTGTTTGCCATGCGGGTCGAGCCTGATCCCTAGGTCGAATGATATTAGGGTTCAACACCCTAACCATCAATCACAAGGTCCAATGCCCTAATCATCACTCACATGGTCCAACGCCCTATTTAGTGAGAGCGTGCATCGAGTTCCATTTCTTCGGTTTTTCCCTAAACTCACGGTGAGTTAGAGCGGAATAATAACCGAACGCGATTCGATTGGAATTCGATTATATTTTATTGTATTTCTGAGAGCATTGTAAGAATTTTATTTTGTACATTCATTCTGTAAGAATTCCAGTCGGTGAGCGAACGGTCCAAGAGTCGAATTAATCGAATCGGTCTAATGCTTGCCTAGACACAGGTAAATCCAAGATCTCACGGTTTTGGTTCACGCAGGGATTCAACCTCTATGGTTTGATGAACTGTAACGCGAGATTGTGAACCAATTGCCTGACACACAGATTTACTTCTCTCTCGGCTTCTCAACTGATATTGTTTGATTCATCGAACTTACGGTGTCAAAACGTGCGAGCCGAGCGCAACTTAATCCATGCGGTAAATAATAAAACATGCAAGCCTAGCAAACTAGAGTATCGAAAAGGCGTGCGGGATATAGGCCCGCACGTAACATGAACCCCCGAACACGGATTTTCCGGCTCCGCACAGACCAATGCCTTAACAACAACTAGGTGTTCCATACTCCTAGACCCAGGGTAACTTATCCGCCCTCGACCTTCGAGTCGTAAAATGATAAGTGGCGACTCCTTCTCACGTGTGTCCATCACGCGTCCCCACGGGAAGGTGGAATAATCTGTCAAGCCGCGCGATTTCAGGTCGCGCGCATGCGGGCCCCGACGAGAGTTCACATTCGGGTCCGTACAATCATCTCTTCCGTTCTTTTCATCCGGCGCTCATGCTCTGTCTCCACAGTAGGGAGAGTAAATGTCGGTGGAGTTTCAGGGGCGGCCATAGCTTGCGTGCCCGAGTTATAGTAAGGAATATTTAGGATCAATGGAGTTTGGCGAGGGAGGCTTATGTGGGGTTGTGGAGTTGGGAAGGGGAATGGCTTAGTGATGGGAGCAGGAGCATGTGTGCTTGTTGTCGAGAGAATCGTCGGCAGAGAGGCAGTGTAGATGAGGCCCGGAGCCGGCAATGACGTCGGGGGAGGCATGAGTATAGCTAGATCCATTATCGGTACCGTCATTGGCGGAGGAGGTAAGGTCGCTGGAAGGGTTGACAGGAGAGGAGAAAGAACCGGATAGACCGCCGGCACGTGTGTTAATGGTGGAACAATCGCCGGGAAGTGCGTCGGCACAGAGATGGCCCCAACGTTGCTTTCTAGTGCAAGGGTAAGCAGGATCTAAGGAGATGGATCAATCGTTGACCCGTACGCAGGAGGTAGGATGGAGCTCACGGAGGCATGGTTTGGACCCTTGAGCAGGGCCATAAGCTCGGCCACGTCGACGGCCATTTGATTGACCGTGCCTTCGAGCACTGTGATGCGCGCAACGTCGTTGGAAGATGGTGAGTATGGAGGTGCCGGAGTTGGTGGCATGTACATTGGTGGCGGGACGTGTAGTGGAGGTGCCACCCCTGAAGATGTCGTAGACACATCTGATGGCGGGAGATAAACCGAGGGTGCACTCGAATATCCTGATGGCATCCTTGTTGGAGTTGGCAGCGGCGGTGCATGAGTAATAGGTGGTTGAGACTGCACTGAAACTGATGGGGTGACCTCCTCTGGAGGAATCGGTGGGTCGATTTCCTCCATTCTTAATCGATGCCGAATGGGTAGCGGTGTGGTGCCGCCAGTTGTTTTTACCTACACCCACGAGTGTGTAAGCATGAGTGCAAACTGATTTTGTTACCAAAATAGACGTGCATAGCAATGTATATGAGATGCATGGGTTTTCCAAAATACTAATGCCATCACTTGATTCGATTTGACTCTTGAGTTACAAAAGATGACATTTGATTTTAAAAGGACCTAGACAGTAAATCGACAGTCTATTGCACTCAGTAGACGAGTGAGCATCACATAGGCTCGAGCGAGGCAAAGACACTGTCGGTGGAACTAATCTAAGGATGGGAGACCTTCTGCGCCTTTGCTGGATTTCAGTCCAGCGTGGCGTTCAAACGCGCTATCTCTTGACCTTGACTCTCTATGCGGGCGCGTGCTCGTGTAAGCTCTCTCTAAAGCTCCCTCTGATTAGTGAGCTCCTCTTGGGTCTCTGCAAGCTCGCAGCGAAGTTGATCATGTTCCTCCCTCATGGCGTGCAGCTCCCTGTGTGCGGTTGGTTGCCTGTGCAATGGCCTTGAGACTCGGGGTGGCCGTAGGAGGGGGTTGTGGCGTTGGCGTTGCTTGTGGCTGAGAAGTGGGCTCGAGGCCCTGTGGGTGAAAACGGGCCACGTATGCTGAAGTGGCGGAAAGTACTCACGCCTCATCGATAGGATGCACACGGAAATAAAGTCTCTACATGAGGCGAGTATCCCACCGCATGCGTGCGATCCAATCGCACGGCTTGGGAGTGTCCACCTTCCCGAGGATGCGTGATGGACACGCGTGAGAAGGAGTCACCACTATTTGTCTAAGACCCGAGAGTCGAGGGTCGGTGAGTTGCCCGGGCCTAGGGGTAAGGATACACCTAGTTTGCTAAGGCATATGGTCTTGCAGAACCCAAAGTTCCGAGTTCGGGGGTTCTGTTACATGCGGACCTATATCCCGCACGCCCTATTGGTACTCTAGTCTGTCTACGGTTTATCATTTTTATTCATTTGCCGCTTTATTTAAGTTTCGCTCATCTTACTCATTTTGACACCGTAAATTCATAGAAGCGATCGGTTCAGTTTAAGAGGCTGAAAGGAAAGCGGATCCTCAGGTCAGGGAATTGGTCTACCGTCCTCGCATCTCGGCTAACTAGACCGTGATGGTCGATTCACCGTGTGGACCGAACCCATGACTCATGTCACCCCGCTCATCCTGGGGACTTGTAATCCGACTCGATCGATTCCGACTCTCAGACCCCACACTTGCCGACGGGGATCGTTACATAAATAAATGTACAAACAAATACCTCACAATCTACTCTCAAAGAATAAATACAAATTACAACAAATGGATCCCGGTCGACTCACATTCGGCCAATATTCTGCTCATGCTCACTGTGTGGTGTAAACGATCAAAACTGAAATTAAAGCAACGTGAGTTCATAAGAGCCGGAGATCAGGTCCGACCGACCCGACGAATTTCAAGAGGACAGAATGGTCCTCGAGATAGCCGTGGGACCTGTCGAACTCCCGAATGATTGTCTAACCTTATTTCACGTGTCCTAACTCGAGTCGTCCTTCGCATGGATACTAAACGAGTCGAGATAGTGACACAAGGCGAGACCCCATATCGCACTTGAGTCACGCCCGCTCGATGTGTGGTGGCGTTGGATCCCGTGATCGACGGTAAAGGGGCGTTGGACCCCGTGATCGACAATAAAGGGGCGTTGGACTCCATGTACATCGTATCCTATGGGCACAGGCTCGAATCGCATGAAAACAGACGAAACAAGTAAAAAACAAATCAAGACAGAAGAAAACAGACAAATTGTGTATTATTGCCCGATTTTTACGTAATTAACAAATTATTAACCGGGGTTGCCTGTCAAACAAATTCCTACCCTAAACAGACACAAGATCATGCTTGCGTGCGGTGCTAATTCGACTAAAGATGTATGGGTTTGTTTTAAATTATTTTGTCATGGTCACAATGCGGCTTTAACAAATTATGACAGATACATGTTTTTGCCTAAAAAACCAAAATCTATCCCTTTTTGCCTAATTGCCCATGTTTGATTATGCTAAGTGCATGATTAGTCAAATTTCGTGTTTTATGACGGATGAACCCGTTCTAAGTGCCCAGAGCTGTGCTAGGATAATAGAAACACTTCGGTCGGATGAAGCGGGCAATGCAC
This sequence comes from Punica granatum, assembly GCF_007655135.1. Classification (NCBI taxonomy): domain Eukaryota; kingdom Viridiplantae; phylum Streptophyta; class Magnoliopsida; order Myrtales; family Lythraceae; genus Punica; species Punica granatum. The sequence continues at coordinate 20,830,723 of NC_045127.1, read as the reverse complement.
ATGAACCTGCACCCGCACAGGCTACCAGTCTCCACCCGTTGCCTAGAGTGTTTCGATTATCCTAGCCCTAGGGCTGTCGGTAAGTTAAGAACAAATGATGTTGCCCTTGTGCTGAAAATGATTTTGTGTAAGGATGAGACTATGCGATGCGGGCCACCTCTGCCTATAGCCGGTGCCAACCAACCCCTTGGGTCCTCCAAGGTCATGTGAGAACCCCGATAGAGCCAAAAGACCGGTCGATCTGCCTAGAAGTGATATGAAAAAGACTCCCGCGCCTCAACCTGAACCGCCTGAAATCAGGCGAATATTCGAGTCAAAGTCCTCGAGTCTTTCTCAAATGTCCATACTACATTGGACCATGTGCCTTAATGATTTGCAAAATTTGAGTTTGAAAAAGGCAAGATTACCCGTTCTTAACCTATCAAGGCGGTTACAGGTTTTTTTTTTTTAATCAATTTATGTATTTTGCTTAAAACTGAGTGATTTACTTAGCCCAATTCGACGTCCCTTTTTTTTCCCGTGTGTGGAAATTTTAATGATCGTTTCCTCATGCCTTGGAAGTTACGGGTTAGTGAAATGATTTGCGACACGAAGACCTGGATAGGTCCCCGAGAGCCAAGAACACCCGGTCAATAATGGCCGATAAGCTCTTGGACACTCGAGAGCCCGAGATAGTCGTCGATACCCAAATCCATGCAAATTATTAAGACTACCACATCTAATATGAGATTTATTACTTAATTAATGCTGAAATAGAGGACACAATTGCACACAAACTAAAAAACAACTTTAAATCGGAGGAGGCTACCCTCGACTGAGATTAGTCGGACTCTCGGCCCCTTCTCTAGGAGAAAGGCCATGAGTTACCTTGACCCGGCTAGGGTCTTAGGTTGTCTCCTCGCCCGATTTTAATCGCTTCTCGCATGCATTAAACATTAAATATGACATAACACGTATTTTACAAAGCCGGTGCTGCCATGATCTTATGAACACACGCAAACATTCAAGCACGCACAAAGCACAATATTTAACGAAATCGATAAAACGACACTAACTCATGATATGAAAAAACACAAAAATACGGGAACCGAGTAATATCGAGGGAGAGGACAAGGGTTGGAAATGAGAAACCGTTCAGGGACTCAAGTAGAAATGGTTGGAGATCTTATTTAACATGGAAACTTTCAAGGAAAATATCCAAGGACTGAATTGAACAATTTCAAGAAACTGGGGCTGATTTGGAAATTCGATTAAGGTCGCAAGTACTGATTTGGAACAGCTCAAAAGTCATGGGCAACTTTGACAATGTAAAACGTCAGCCAGGGGCCATTTTGGATTTGTTGAGAAAGTCGGGGATTGAACTAAAAATTGGTGAAAAGTTCTCTGGACTAATATGGATTTTCTAGAAAGTTCAGTGGCTGAATTGAAAATGTTGAAAATGGCCCAGGACAATGTTGAAACAAATCAGAAAGTTCCGTGCTGATTCTGAAAACAGTGAAAAGCCTATAGGGACCGAACTGAAACATCATGAGAACTTTGTGAAATCGAGTTTGTAAAAGTCTCACTCATCATCACGGTTTGCAAGACCCCTTTTCCACTCATTCTCCGAGTTATCCCACAAACACATCAAGGGGAGTCCTATATGTGCCGCTAAGGTCGATAATTTTACCTCTCCCGAGCCAATGTCGAGGGGGCCAATGTATGCTTTCAAGTTACCCACCCACCAAACTCATAATAAGTCATCTATGGTGCATCATAGCAACCGCCAAAATGGGGTGGCAACAGAACAAATGGCAACGGCAACAAGAATCAAGCTGCAAGAGAATAGAGAGTGCAAAATGCAGATCAAAGAAACAATAAGGGCAGGTGTCAGTACCCCATTTTGGCTCACCAGTCTAAACGACAGCATCAGTAGCGAGTCAGGCCACTACTTGAGCATTAATACAGAAGAAGGCTCCACAGAGCAACAAATCACTATTCACACTCAAGTCAACAGAGTTAAGCAAATGACATGGGCGCACAGCAGAAGAACTACTTTGGTCCTCAAGAGCTAACAGAGCAACCAAAAAGCCCAAATAATCCCAAAACCAGCATTTTGCAGAGTACAACGCCGACAGTGCTATTTTCCGGTGGTTCACTTGTCCATCAAAAGATAGTCAATATTGGACTCCAAAATTCCATTGCAGTGCCAAACAGATGAAAAGTGTCTTCAAACACATTTCGCATATCATCTGCTCTATACAGAGCAATTTTTTGAATACAGACAACTTTTCAATAGGAGTCTAAAAATGCCGGTTCATCAGAGAAAAGTTAATACCCGATGTCAGATGCAATTACATCCAGCAATTATACAGAGTATGAGTGTATGGATCCGAATGTGGACTCTCGTCTGGGCCCGCATGCACGCTTTTGGATTGCGCGGCTTGGGAGTGTCCACCTTTTTCGGGGATGCGTGACAGACACGCATGAGAAAGAGTCGCCACTTATCATTTTACCACCCGAAGGTTGAGGGTGGATAAGTTACCCAGGTTTAGGGGTACGAAATACCTAGTTTTGCTAAGGCATTAGTCGTGTGGAACCGGAACGTCCGAGTTCGAGGGTTCATGTTACTTGCGGGCCTATATCCCACACGCCCTTTCGGTACTCTAACTTGCTAGGCTTGCATATTTTAATTATTTTTCACGTGAATTAAGTTGAGCTCGACTTGCACGTTTTGACACCGAAAATTCGATGAATTAAACGTTGTTAGTTGAGAATCCGAGAGAGAAGTAAACCCGCGTGTCGGGGAATCGGTTCACAATCTTGCGTTACAGTTCATCAAACCATGATGTTTGAATTCCTGCGTGAACTAAAACCGCGTGATTTAGGGTTTACTTTCCTTTGGGCAAACATTAAACCGATTCGAGTGATTCGACTCCGGACCGTTTGCTTGCCAACTGAGATTCTTACAATTTGAATGTACAAGATAAAATCCTTACAATGCGCTCTTAAAAATAATACAACAAAACATAATTACAAATGATTGAATCTCAGTTAGTTCGCATTCAATTATTATTCCGCTCTAACTCACTGGGCATTTGGAGCAGCGAGCGGAGGTAGACTGTCGCGCGCTAGCGTCTGGAGCAACAGGCGTGCATGGGCATGCGCAGCTGGCGCCTGGGCATACGAACGGGTGTCACTGTTCACCCGAGAGCACGATCGAAACCTGAAATGGTGAAATTGATCAGAAATGATGAGCAAACCACTTCAAACCGAAACACTAAGTTTAGAAATGAACTCCTTGGGTCCAAAACATGTGGTCCATGAATTTTGGAAAATTTTGGATATAAGTCGGAATAGTAATCGCCATGGATTCCGACTTAAACTCTAAGGGTTTTTGCTTGGGTTGGGCTGCGGTTTTGCTGCTGGAGCAAGGGAGGAAATGAGAGCATTCCTAGAGGGAGAAAGCTAGTGAGAGCATGCAAGAATGAAAAGTGATTAGCTTAATCACTCTTGAGCAATATATAGGCAAGCTTAATGAGAAATTAAGCAAAACAAAGCATAATTACCCCCTTGATTTGCAAAAGTCGATTTTGCTAATGAGGATGGGGATGAATATGAGCCAAGTATTCTTGATGAAGAAGAGTTAAAAGCATTATTGGCATGGAAGTGAAGTTGGAGTGTTGAAGAAGAATACTTAAGATATTTTGAATGCAAGTGTGCAAGAGAGCAAAGGGGAAGGCGGCAATGGGATGTTGCGGCTGCCCTTGGGCAGCCCGTGGGTCCCACGGCCAAAGAGGAGAAATCGAGAGAAAGCTCAGGTCTTAATTGGTCGCGTATTCGAAGTTCGTGGTTCAAATTAAACGTCGAATTGTCGATATACGTGGGAAAACAAATTTAATTAGCACAAGATTGGCATTTTTCGTGGAAAAATGCCTCAGGTTCATATGAGGTCCGGAAGTCAGTTTTGCTTGTTTCAGGTGACCAAAGCGAAGTTAATCGCTTCTGACAACATATCTTGTATCTGCATCCCACGTTGGTTATTTTGACATAAATTGTCAGACAAAGTGAACAATTAACCCTTAAGCCGGTGATGCAAATGTGGAGCCGGAGACGTCCTAGAAGGCCAAAACTGGATTTCTCAAATTACTTTCTGAGTTGGTTGGACGCTCCAGAGATCACTGTGATCTCTGTTTGTCGAGATTGAACCTCTAAGGACTTGAAAAGTGCATCTGAGACCTTTAAAGCACTGCTCGAGAGGTTTAGATGAGTTGTGTAATTCATTCCGACGATTCCACATTAAGCCTTAGGAAGGCTAGCACTGTGTAAGGTAGGCATCCAGCGTCAAGTTTCCCCAAAGAGGACCTCCGGATATGAATTTCCACTGAAAATGGCCTTTTATGCTCATCGAAGGTTACTCGGGAAACTGAAAAGGGTTTTGCTGTCTATTTTGCCCAATTACGTCTATCCGTTGGAGTTTTCAGGGCAATGCAGGGTCAACTTCGTTTGCCGTTATTCCGTCAGATCGGTCTTCGGTTATGCATTTCCGAAGAAGGGTATGCTTGTTATGTTGCTCGGAAGTCATTTGAAGTGTCAATGTGGCTTCCAAGTGACAATCTGAAGCACTGCTCATGCTCTGTATGCTTGTGGGGCATGGCCTCATCTGATATTTGGAATTAACTTTTCTCTAAGAAACCGGTATTTTTTTACTTCCATTGAAAAGTTGTCTATATACAGAAAGTTGCTTTGTATAGAGCAAATGATTTGCGAAATGCATTTGAAGACGTTTTTCATCTGTTTGACAATAATGTGGATTTTTGGAGTCCAATATTGGCTATCTTCCGATGGTCGAGCGAACTATCGGAAAATAGGACTGTTCACGTGGTATATTGAAAATGCCAGTTTTGGAAGTTATTGAGCTATCTAGTCACTCTGTTGCCTTTTGGTGACCAATGGAGTCCTTCTATTGTATGCACATGTCATCCGATTGATTCTGCTGACTTAAGGATGAATAGTGATTTCTTGCTCTGTCGAGCCCTCTTCCGTGATAATACTCAAGTCATGGTCTGGACCACTGTTGATATGTGTTGTTTGACTTGATGAGCCAAAATGGGGTGCTGACAGCTTGCCCTTCTTTGACTGCGTGCTCGAGTAGAGGATGCAGCCAAAGACTTTTAGAAGCACCCCAATTTGATAGCACTGACCCACATGGAACTTCCGATGACAGTCTTCTCCCTCTTGCTTTGGATACGTAGGATATTGTGCCTAACATACAGATAAAAGAAACGAGATGAGATGTGAATAAGCTTGGCAATAAACAAGTAGAGTGCATGTCTAAAGAAAATTGCTCAGTTGATGGAAAGTGCCTTGTTGAATCAGAAATGCAGTGTGCAAAGTCTAACGAAAAGTGTGGTGCTTGAGGAAAAAAAACATTGCTTAAAGAAAAGTGTGTTTGCTTAATGAGAAGGTGTGATTGCTTAAAGAAATGTGCATTTGCTTAATGAGAAGGTGTGCTTGCTTAAAGAAAGGTGCATTTGCTTAATGAAAAGATGTGTTCATAATGAAAATGTGCTTGCATAATGAAAGTGCTTGCATAATGAAAAGTGCTTGCATAATGGTAGTGCTTGCATAATGAAAAGTGCTTGCATAATGGAAAGTACTTGCATAATGGAAAGTGCTTGCAAAATGAAAGGTGCTTGCATAAAGAAAGTTGCTTGCATAATGGAAAGTGCTTGCATAATGAAAAGTGCGGTTGCAAGAGGCACAGGCGCCTGCCTAACGAGTTGCGGGGTGCAGTAGCGCTTGCTCGGCGGGTTTGCAATATGCACAGACGCATTGCCCTGTGGATTGTGGGGTGCTCGAGCGCTTGCTCGGCGGGTTTGCGAGATACACAGGCGCTTACTTGGTGGACTTATAGGAAGCACGAGCGTTTGCGCGGCGGATTTGCAAGAACGCGGCGCTTACCTGGTGGACGTTGCAGGGTGTTCGAGAGCTTGCTCGGTGGGTTTGCAAGATGCACGGGCGCCTGCCCGATGAGCTGCATGATGCATTGCATAATGAAATGGTGCATGCTTAATGAAAAGGTGCTTGCTTAATGAAAATGTGTTTGCTTAAAGAAAATGTCCGGAGCAAAAGTGCACGGGCGCTTGCCCGGCAGATTTACAAGAGGATCGTCTTGAAGTAGACAATATGACCACTTCTATTGGGATCTTTGGTCCGCGTAGTGTGTGAGGGACAAAGGGGACAAATTGTTTTACCCTTCTCTCATGTTAACTCTCCTTTTGTTATGGTCACCCATCTCGGGGCCGCACCTCTCAACCTAAAGGGGATGAGCTCTCCTTTTGCCACGATCGCCCACAAAGGGGTTTCCGATCGTGCCTCTCTTTTACCCTAGCTTTTGCCTAGACCGCCCCTCAAAAAGGGTTTTCAACCTAGCAAGCTTGACTCTTTTATCTCTCGAGTTTGCAAGGGCGAAGGGTTCGAAGGATTCGACCTCCTAGTGCGTTGTGTTATGTCTCCGTCGAGGAGTTGTGTCTGCTGCTTCCCTTTTTGTCGGGGTTTGTTGATTTCTTTGAATTGGAGGCGCCGGTACTTTTGGATAACATTGGCATTGCCTTGCTTCGCTTGTTGGCGGGTTTTTCCCGCTTCTTTTCGCTCTGTTTTTTTTCTTGCAGCTGAAGTTTGTTTTGTGTCCCGTGTATTTGCTTGTGACTCCTCGACTTTGCATTGCCGAGGCCGCTTTATGAGCTTTGCCTCGTAGAGACTTGTTGCGTGTTACTAGCCCCATTTTGTGAGGGCCAACTTACCTTGAAGTTTGACTCTTGTGCACTTGGAAGTCGAACTTCATGTCATTTGCCCTTGCAAGGCTTTACAGGTGAATTTCCCCTATTGTCTAGGAAAAGAAAATGTAGAATTGTCCCGTAAGAGTGGACAACCTAGGTTGCCCCGATGCGAATGTTGGACGAGGATGCCCTGGTCTTCATTTGTTGAAGTGGCCCGTGGCAGGCACCGTGTGCGATCGTTGTCCCCAATCATAGCTTGTTGTTCTAGCAACGTGTGCCTTTTCAAGGATACACACTGCTGAAGTCGCTGGATGTTTGAAGAAGACGGTTGCATCAATGCTGAGTGATTCGCTCGATTTTCCTCATCTTCGACTTTGTAGGGGGTACCTCATCGCCGAGCACCACCCTCGTCGAAGTATAAGGAAAGGGTTCGAGACAAGTTCTCGGGGAAGCCTGAACTCGCGCATCGCTCTTCACCTGGGGCCAATGTGCCCCTATGAAGGATGACAAAGAAGATAATGCATTAGGCAATTATGCGGGGGAATATGTGGTAAGAAGTATGGGGTGGACCCATGGGAAAATCCCTTTTTGTTCCGCCCGCGACCCATGGGTTGTCACGTGTGGATGACATTTGTTTCCGGGAATCTGGTCATCACCACTTTGGAGTGGTTAGACCACGACCGGGGTAACATAAGCATGTTTTTCCTGGTTGCGAGTAGGCATGTGCAGCCATCCTAGGGAAGGCTCGAGGAAGTAGGGTCCCTCAAAGACAAGCAAGTCAAACAAGTCCGACAAAACCAACAGGGCGTTTTCGGGACTATCCTAGTGCCCTTAAAGGGTTTGTTCATGCCAGTAGCTTATTTGGGAATGCATTTTAAATGAGAGTAAATGGGAGCTTAAGGAAGAGTGCGCATGCTGCCCCAGCATATGGTTGGTAGCGACGGCGGAGGGCTGGTGGGACCCATTCTCTGGTCGGATGCGCGATCATTTGTGAGGCTTTCATCTACAGCTTCGGCAGAGAGCGATTAGGCTCATTCCTCATAATATCGCTCACGCGTTTTTTAATCCAAGTCTATTTTGGATTTAAGATAAACCTGAGAATAAAAACGATTTGTTTCAGAATATGACAATGTCGAGGAGGGATCAAAGACAAAGTATAGACGCAAAAATTCCAAAAGCTATGCAAGGGTTTTTATTTAACGTCTGTGCTATAATAAGAAAAAAAATCCCTCTTCCATCGTGTGGCTTATAGCTTTGCTAAAACGTGGGGAGACGTCCTGTACAAAGTAGGTAGCCCTTAAGGGGAGATCAACTCTCCCTTCTGAGCTTTGTCATTGCTCACAAGATAAGTATTGCTAACGTTCACAACTGGTCCCGATCTTGCAAAGGATTGGCCTGGTTGTTTAGCAGTATGAGTTTGTTAAGGGAGAATTCTTGCGCATCAATCATCCCCTGCACCTTGTTTCTTAGCTTGTGGAAATCGTCAGTGCTGTGTCCTGGGGGGCCACAATGGTATTCGCAGTGATTGTTCTGATCCCATGAACTCAGGTCGAAGTTTGGGTGAGGGACCTCTGGCCCAATATTACCATCCGTAAGAAGCTGCTGGTATGCATGAGAGAGTGGGACGGGCAACGACGTAAATTGCCTGCACTGTTGGGGTTTTGTCACACTACCCTCTCGACCTTGCATGGTCGTGACCCGTTGCACCGGTTGATGAACTCTTAGAGCCGGAGGTCTGTACCGTTGAGTCTGAAAGGGAATAGGGATATGGTGGATGATTTGTCGCGGAGCTGGTGGTGCAGGCTTGTAACTCATCTAGTAGTGTTGAGGAATTTGGCGTTCTAGGTTGACAGCATTGACTGTCATGTTCTTATGCCTTTTGCCACCGATAGAGGACGTCCCGGCAGTGGGCTCCTTGTAGTCCCGATATTGTGATATATTCCCCTGGTAATAGTGCAGATGATACGGTGGGTCGATGATCCCATCATACTTATGAGAATCCAAGATTTTAGTCTTCAGAGGAAACAACTTGCCTGGAATGAGATTCCAGTTGGTGTCACCGGACTTGAGGCAGGAGGCACCTGCTTGGAGGTCATTAATGGCCTCTTCCATCTTCATTTTTCGCTCATGCTTTGTCTCCGCTTCAGAGTGAAAATCTGTCGGTGGAGTTACTAGGGCTACCTGAATTAGTGCATCCGGTTTAGGGACAAGAGTGCTTCTGGATGGTGGAGCTTGGTAAGGAAAGCTTATGTGGGGTTGTGGGGCTTGGAAAGGGAAAGGCTCAACGACGTACGTAGCAGCAGGGTTACTAGACGCCGGGAGCATCATTGGCGAAGGAACGGTGTAGATTGGGGACGTGGCTAGCATGGAGACTCAGGGAGGCATGAACAAGGTTGGTCTGGATGCTGAGGGTGCCATCTACGGAAAAGATGCGGTCGTCGGAATGGCAGGCGGTACCAGCGAGATATTAACCGGGTGAATCGCCGGTGCGCGCGCTATTGATGTGGGCACAATTTCGCTCTCCGAAGTAAGGTTCAGCAGAGTCCCGAGAATTGGGTCCACAACTGGCCTTTGATTCGGGGGCAATTTGGGGCTTGAGGAGAGGTGACTTTGTCGTCTGATTAGGGCTATGAGCTTGGCCATCTCATTAGTCATTTGGCTGAGTGCAGCCTCGAGTGTTGTGATGCGTAGGGGTTCGCCAATGTTTGATGACGATGTTGAAACTGCGAGTAGTGGGGCCTGCGGTGGAATATCCTGCTCGTGAATGTCGGGTTGTTGTTATTCTACCATCCTTAAGCGTGCGCGAGTTGGGTATCGATGCGACGTTAGTTGTTAGTGCCTGTATCCACAAGTGTGTGAGTACAAATGTTATATGTTGGCAAATTTTCAAGACGTAAATGATTGAATTATGAATGTATGAAATGCATGACTTTGAAAACACTAATGTCATCACATCAGTTCGATTTACGTTCCATATTTTTACAAAGATTGTCTACTTGAAAAAGGGAACATGAACATTAAATCGACACTACTACATCTCGCAGCCGAGTAAGCACTGCGCGGGTCCTGTGCGGGGGAAAAGCGCTAACAAACTAAACCTAAGGATGGGAGACCTTGCACGCTTTCGCCCGCACTCGGTTCAACGTAGAGCTCAAACGCGCTATCTCCCTGTCTTGGCTTGTTACGCATGCGCGAGTCTGAGCTAACTCTCCCTGCAGCTCTCTCTGATCCGTGAGCTCTGAAGGTGTCTTGACAAGCTCTCGACGGAGTCGATCTCACTCTTCCCTAATGGACTGCCACTCCATGCGCATGGCTCCTTGGGCGGAGCTCTCTGCCTTTGGAATGTCTGTCTATGGCGCCCGCGGAATCTGTGCCGTGCAATGCTGACGAACAGGTGCGAGTCCCTGCGGACTGAGCCACGTATGCTGTGGTAGCTGAGAAAGTTCGCTCGTCGTCAGTGGGATGCTCCGGGAAGTAAAGCCGCTGAATGACATGCGTGCCCCATAAGCGTCAAACTTCCCATACTTGTAGAAACCTATCCAAGAGTGAAGCTGTTGGGTCTGCCCACATGAACCGGTGTGGAGTGCGATATGCTTCCGTGGGAATATTCTGTAAGCCGCTGAGTTGTCTGATGACTCGGCCTGGAAAAATGAGTGTGCTCCCCAAATGACTAATCAGAGGAAGTCCTATAACTGAAGGACATCCAATGGCCATAGGACCGCCGGGATTCCAACGAGCGGCCCACATAAACTGTGCTGGGGTGAGACCTTCCATAAACTGCTTCCAATCGGTGTAATCACGGTTGGAAGGTTGAAACACTTGAAGTAGACTAGCGATGAGTGAACGCTCGTCAGTGACATAGGAAAAAGGGTGGGACGAGCAGAATGGCCTGATGTGTGCAAGAAGCCAAATCTGCAGAAGATGCGAAGATCCTTTCATTTTGCTGCGTTGAACCTCTCGTACATAGTCAAGAGACCGAATGGTTTCAGCCAAGACAACTTCCACGTAACTATGGCCTCCTACCACTTAGAGGATGACTTGGGCAAGTGCCCCGTCTATGAGGTTTGACGAGTACGGGAACAGAATGGTCCCGAAGATTAGCAAGAGGAGCCTGTGACAGGCGTCACGCTGATAGGATTCTCCCGTAGCGTTGAGAGCACGGACGTGTATGAAGTCCATGAGCCATGCGGTCCTAATGCTATGCTCCCATCCATACTAAAGCTCACGACGAATTTCTTCATCGCGGAGACCTAAAAGAATGGCTAGTCTACTTTGTACCGTGGCAAACTGGTTACGCACCACGATGTCACGAGTCGGCATGGGCCGCTGAATGAGTGCCGCGTACTCCTCTACTATAGGAGCTAGCTCTGTCCCCTGAAAGTCGAATACCGCCCGCTGAGTGTCCCAGAAGCTAATGGCGGTTTTGAGCAAGGTCCAATCTATGGGAGAATAGGCAAGTAGCGGCAAATCTCCTATGATGAACCGAAGGAAAGCGCGATCAACTGGGTGAAACGTGCTCCAAAGGCGAGTAATGTCTGCGGTTGGTGTGATGATGACATCGAGCCTAAGACAGGGATGCGAGCGATCCATTCTTACCTAAATGGAAAAAATGTCGGTTTAATGTTTACAAAGGAACTGATACAATGTATTAGTTTGTTTGAAAAGCATGCATGCAAGTGCAGAAAATTAAACTATAACACGGGTTCTTTACATTGTACAACACTCTTTCAGTGAAAACAACAAAATGCCCACCTAAAAGAAACTACGGGCCGACTCAAAGACTCGACTTTGGGTTGGTGGAGGGCATGAAGGTTTATTTTGGTCCAACATGATGGTCCCTGTTTATGCATGGTTTGAGCACTATAGGGATGACATCTAGCTAGAGATAGGGGCTCCCGATCCAAGGGTGTGAATTCTTTGAAATCAAGCGAGGATCTTTGTGGGTCGATTCGAGGGCAGAGCCTGTTCGATCCGATCCCTTACACGGAACCTCTGACTAACCTAGCTTCCTAATTCGGCGCCCGTGGGATTTCAAGCGTTGGTACTTAAACTCACTAGGATGATGCAATGCAAGTGCAAAAAGTAAATGTGCATAAAATAAATGTGTGGAAAGCGATAAATAAACATGCAAGCAAGCAAACGGGATCGAGCCTGAACCCACTAAGTATCTCCCTAGTGGAGTCGCTAAGCTGTACGGACCCGAATGTGGACTCTCGTCGGGGCCCGCATGCGCGCTTTTGAATCGCGCGACTTGGGAGTGTCCACCTTCCCGAGGATACGTGATGGACACGCGTGAGAAGGAGTCGCCACTTATCATTTTACGACCCGAAGGTCGAGGGCGAATAAGTTACCTGGGTCTAGGGGTACGGAACACCTAGTTTTGCTAAGGCATTAGTCGTGTGGAATCGAAAAGTCCGAGCTCGGAGGTTCATGTTACGTGCGGGTCTGTATCCCGCACGCTCTTTCGGTACTCTAGCTTGCTAGGCTTGCATGTTTTAATTATTTATCGTGTGAATTAAGTTGCGCTCGACTCGCACGTTTTGACACCGGAAATTCGGTGAATTAAATGATGTTAGTTGAGAAGCCGAGAGAGAAGTAAACCTGCGTGTCGAGGAATCGGTTCACAATCTTGCGTTACAGTTCATCAAACCATGATATTTGAATTCCTACGTGAACCAAAACCGCGAGATTTAGGGTTTACAATCCTTTAGGCAAACATTAAACCGATTCGAGTGATTCGACTCTCGGACCGTTTGCTTGCCAACTGAGATTCTTACAAATTGAATGTATAAGATAAAATCCTTACAATGCGCTCTTAAAAATAATACAACAAAACATAATTACAAATGATTGAATCTCAGTTAGTTCGCATTCAGTTATTATTCCGCTCTAACTCACCGTGAGTTTAGGGTAAAACCGAAAAGAAACTAAAATTCGAATACGCTCTCACTAAATAGGGCGTTGGACCCTATGATCGATGGTTAGGGTGTTGAACCCTAAGTACAATTCGTCCTAGGGATTAGGCTCGACCCACATGACAAACAATTGTAGAAAATAACACGCAATCATGTGAATAACATACAAAGTGTTTGTTATTGTCAAGTGTACGTGTTTTAACAAGTTGTTAATCCGGGGTATTTTGGCATGCAAATCCTACCCTAGACAACGAAGCACATGCTAACATTTTAGCATTCGGCATTGGTTTGAGAACCTGACATATTGAATGTCTGTAGTCAAGTCTCGTGTATGTGGGTTGCTTTTACGGTGATTCGGTGTTGTGACACTGAAATTACACTGAATTCGCCAAACTCGTGTTTTGACTCTAGATTTAGAACCTAGAGTTCCCCTAACCACGTTCTAGCATTTGGTTAGACCGAGTGAAATGATTATTCAGGTAATTATGTTTTGGCACAAAATACCTGACTAACACCCTAAACTATGTTAGGATGACAAAAACTCATCAATGGGAATAAGAAAGGGTTATGCACATAAACCTGCACCTGAACAGGAAGCCCATTCTTATTCCAATACTGTCGTATTTCGGTCAAACTAACCCTAGGATGTCGCCAAATCACAAAATGACGCTTCTGCCCTTGACTTGAAAATTTATTTTTAGAAAAGGGAAACAGTGCAACACGGGACACCTCGGCCTGTAACCGGCGCCGACCAATTCCTTGGATTTCTCAAGGTCACATGGGAACCCTATAAAAGCCAAAGATCAGGTCGATCTATCCGGAAGTAATCTAAAAGGAACTTCTATATTTCGACTTGAATTACCTGAAATTAGGTAAAACTCAAGTCAAAGCACACAAGTTTCTCCTAGATGTCCATGTTACATCGTGTTGCATGTCTCGGATTTGAAAGTATGCAGATTTTGAAAAGGGCATCAACACCATTTTGTAATTCTTCTACGCGAGTCACAGATTAATGTCCAATACGTGCAAAGTTGTTTAAAATTGAATGAATTAACCGCGTAAACGTCCCGGTTAACCCGTTTGTGAAATTAATGCTTAAGGACTATCGCCGAATGCATTAATTTGTTGAAAATGATTCGTGACTAGGTGAGCAAGACAATTTCATAAGGATCGAGGATAATTTGGTCAAATGACCAAAACTACCCTCGGTACCGAATGGACCTGGATGAGTCATCGATACGCGAATCCATGCATGTTGCTTAAAAAGACAATTTTATGCAAAGTTTGCGATGTAAATGTAATTACAAATTACACGAAATCCGAGAACGAACTTATAATGGGGAGGGGAAGCCTCATGGAACCTGAATAAGTCCATGAGGCTCTCGGCCACTTCTCCTTGGAGAAAGCCGAGAGGTCCCATGGCCCAAATCAGGTTCCACAAAGTTTTTCCGTCTCGTTTCCAATCTGTACGGACCCGAATGTGGACACTCGTCGGGGCCGGCATTGCGTGCTTTTGCATCGTGCGGCTTGGGAGTGTCCGCCTTCCCATGGGGACGCGTCACGGACACGCGTGAGAGAAGGAGGCGCCACTTATCATTTTACGACCCGAAGGTTGAGGGCGGACAAGTTACCCGGGTCTAGGGGTATGGAACACCTAGTTTGTCGTTAAGGCATTGATCCGTGCGGAACTGAAAAGTCCGTGTTCGAGGGTTCATGTTACGTGCGGGCCTATATCCCGCACGCCCTTTCGGTACTCTGGTTTGCTAGGCTTGCATGTTTTGTTATTTACCGCTTGAATTAAGTTGCACTCAGCTCGCACGTTTTGACACAGGAGATTCGGTGAACCAAACGATGTCGGTTGAGAAGCCGAGAGAGAAGTAAACCCGTATGTCGGGGAGTTGGTTCACAATCTTGCGTTACAGTTCAACGAACCATGGAGGCTGAATCCCTGCGTGAGCTAGAACCTGCGGTGGTGTAGGTGTGAAACCCGAATGCAGCGGAGCGGGTGTGAAACCCTGACTGCGGTGGTGTGGGTTTGAAACCCGAATGCAGCGGACCGGGTGTGAAACCCTAACTGCTGTGGTGTGGGTGTGAAACCCGAATGCAGCGGAACGGGTATGAAACCCTGACTGCTGTGGTGTGGGTGTGAAACCCGAATGCAACGGAGCGGGTGTGAAACCCTGACTGCTGTGGTGTGGGTGTGAAACCCGAATGCAACGGAGCGGGTGTGAAACCCTGACTGCGGTGGTGTGGGTGTGAAACCCGAATGCAGCGCAGCGGGTGTGAAACCCTGACTGCGGTGGTGTGGGTGTGAAACCCGAATGCAGCGGAGCGGGTGTGAAACCCTGACTGCGATAGTGTCGGTGTGAAACCCGAATGCAGCGGACCGGGTGTGAAACCCTGACTGCGGTGGTGTGGGTCTGAAACCCGAATACAGCGGAACGGGTATAAAACCCTGACTGCGGTGGTGTGGGTGTGAAACACGAATGCAGTGGAGCGGGTGTGAAACCCTGACTGCGGTGGTGTGGGTGTGAAACCCTGGGTGTGAAACCCGAATGCAACAGAGCGGGCGTGAAACCCTGACTGCGGTGGTGTGGGTGTGAAACCCGAATGCAGCGGAGCGGGCGTGAAACCCTGACTGCGGTGGTGTGGGTGTGAAACCCGAATGCAGCGGAGCGGGCGTGAAACCCTGACTGCGGTGGTGTGGGTGTGAAACCCGAATGCAGCGGAGCGGGCGTGAAAGCCTGACTGCGATAGTGTCGGTGTGAAACCCGAATGCAGCGGAGCGGGCGTGAAACCCAGACTGCGATAGTGTCGGTGTGAAACCCGAATGCAGCGGACCGGGTGTGAAACCCTGACTGCGGTGGTGTGGGTCTGAAACCCGAATGCAGCGGACCGGGTGTGAAACTCTGACTGCGGTGGTGTGGGTGTGAAACCCGAATGCAGTGGAGTGGGTGTGAAACCCTGACTGCGGTGGTGTGGGTGTAAAACCCTTGGTGTGAAACCCTAATGCAACGGAGCGGGTGTGAAACCCTGACTGCGGTGGTGTGGGTGTAAAACCCTGGGTGTGAAACCCGAATGCAGCGGAGCGGGTGTGAAACCCTGACTACGGTGGTGTGGGTGTGAAACCCGAATGCAGCGGAACGGGTATAAAACCCTGACTGCGGTGGTGTGGGTGTGAAACACGAATGCAGCGGAGAGGGTGTGAAACCCTGACTGCGGTGGTGTGGGTGTGAAACCCCAGGTGTGAAACCCGAATGCAACAGAGCGGGCGTGAAACCCTGACTGCGGTGGTGTGGGTGTGAAACCCGAATGCAGCGGAGCGGGCGTGAAACCCTGACTGCGGTGGTGTGGGTGTGAAACCCGAATGCAGCGGAGCGGGCGTGAAACCCTGACTGTGGTGGTGTGGGTGTGAAACCTAAATGCAGCTGAGGGGTTGTGAAACCCTGATTGCGGCGGTGTGGGTGTGAAATACTGGGTGTGAAACCCAAATGCAGCGGAGCGGGTGTGAAACCCTGATTGCGGTGGTGTGGGTGTGAAACCCGATTGCAGCGGAGCGGGTGTGAAACCCTTTACTACGGCGGTATGGGTGTGAAACCCTGTGTGTGGGTGTGAAACCCTGGGAATTCTGATTTGTCAAAGACCGACGTTGCTGTTGGAGCGGTTGCACTTTCGCTGAAAGGCGGCTTTGTTGGTTGGCGATTGTACTTTCGCTGGCGATGCCCCGGCCGTGAGATGAGGGATTTTGCCTTGAGGGATGTCGCATGCTGAAGGACTCGAGCTCTAAGGTGGAGCACCTACGTATCCCGAGTAGTAGGGAATCAGAGTCTGCCGTAGTTCTTGCGTGCTTGTCGTACCTATAATCTTAGCATTACTAGTAAATCATGTGAGAAATACTATCATGAGATAGGCACAGGTAAGCAGTAAAAAGAGCGTCGCTGTGACGCACAGATCTTCAGTTTCAGGGTCGCTTGAGCAACCCGTGAAGAATTTTGCTTTGACATTGCAAGTGGATGCCATTCTCGGAGGCCTAGATGCAAGGCCTCCGGGGATCTTCCGTTAGCTACGTATGGCCGTATCGAGACGTCCCCGATGATGCCCTAACAGCTCCCTCGTTTGTTCGACACGCCCGTCGGCTTTGGACCCTTATCATCCGGATGCCGTAAGGCGACTGCATTTGCAACCCGCTTGGGGATTTTTGCTCAGATTTGGTCAGACTTGGTCTGACCATTTCCAAAGAGTTATGATTAGACCCTCGGAGAGGAATGTTAGGGATTTTGGCTCTAGGGTAGCCTGTTAAAGGGCGGCTGTGGCCCATTTGGAGTTATGCAAAGACAAAGAGAAAAGAGAAAGCTTGGGAAGTACGTTGCTCCAGGCTAAAAGGATACACGGGTTCACGCCTGCAGTGAGATGTACCCCCATTTTCCTTCGTCATTCTGTTGTGTAGGTTGTACCGAACTGCTTGGATGGCGTGTTCAGTTGCCCACTGTGCTTGAGGAAGGTTCCCTCTTGGACGGTTAAATGGTATTGGAGAACCGATCGGGGATCGTGTTGGAATAGATAACCTGGCCACTTCCCTTGGGGATCCCTTGTCCACACGATGTGTGAGAGACTAGGGGGCAATTTTATCTATCTCTCGTTTTGCTCTCCTTTTGCTACGGTTACCCACCTCGGGACCGCACCTCTCAACCTAAAGGGGAAGAGCTCTCCTTTTGCCACGACCGCCCCAAAGGGTTTCTAGTCGTGCCTCTCTTTTACCCTATCTTTTGCCTAGGCCACCCCAAAAGGGTTTTCGACCTAGCGGGCTCGATTCTTTTATCTCTCAAGTTTACAAGGGCAAAGGGTTCAAAGGATTCAAACTCCAAATGCATTGTTTTCTGTGTCCATCGAGGAGTTGTGTTTGCTGCTCCCCTTTTGTCGGGGTTTGTTGATTTCTCAGGATTGGTGGCCCTGGAGTTTTAAATCTCAGCGGTACCATGTTTTGTTCATTGGCGGGTTTTTCCCGCGTTTTTTCTCTCTCTCTTCATTGGCGGGTTTTTCCCGCTTCTTTTCGCTATGTTTTTTTTCTTCCAGCTGGGGTTTGTTTTGTGCCCCGTGTCTTTGTTTGAAACTCCTCGACTTTGGATCGCCGAGGCCGCTTTGGTGTGCTTCGCCTCGTGGAGACTCGTTGCATTTTGCTGGCCCTATTTTATGAGGATTGGCTTTCTTGGAAGTTTGACTCTCGTGCACTCGAAAGCTGAACTTTGTGTGATTTGCCCTTACAAGCATTACATGTGAATTTCCCCTGTTGTCTAGGAAAAGAAATTGTCAAATTGCCCCATGAATGAACAACTGGTGCTGCCCCGGTGCGAAAGTTAGACGAGGATACCCCAGT
This sequence comes from Punica granatum, assembly GCF_007655135.1. Classification (NCBI taxonomy): domain Eukaryota; kingdom Viridiplantae; phylum Streptophyta; class Magnoliopsida; order Myrtales; family Lythraceae; genus Punica; species Punica granatum. The sequence continues at coordinate 20,812,673 of NC_045127.1, read as the reverse complement.
CTTCATTTGTTGAAGTGGCTCGTGGCAGGCGCCTGGTGCGATGTCTCCGATCATCTCTTGTTGTTCTTTGCAGTACGTGCCTCTTGGAGGGTGCACACTGTTGAAGTCACTGGATGTTCAAGGAAGACGGTTGCATCAATGCTGAATGATTCGCTCGATTGTCCTCATCTTCAACTTCGTAGGGGGTACCTCATCGTCGGACACCTCCCTCGTCAAAGTATAAAGAAAGGGTCCGAGACAAGTTCTCGGGGAAGCGTGAACTCGTGCATCGCTCTTCACCTGTAGTCAATGTGCCCCTGTGAAGGATGACAAAGATGACAATGCATTAGGCGATTATGCGAGGAATATGTGGTAAGAAATATGGGGTGGTCCCATGGGAAAATCCCCATTTTGTCCTGCCCGCGACCTATGGGGTGCTGCGTACAGGCAACATTTGTTTCCGGGAATCTAGTCATCACCACTCTGGAGTGGTTAGACTGTGACTGGGGTCGCATAAACATGTTTTCCCTAATTGCGAGTAGGTATGCCCAGCCATCCTAGGGAAGGCTCGAGGAGCCAAGTCCCATGAGGACAGGTGAGTCGAACAAGCCCAACAGAACTAATAGGGCATCGCAAAGACTGTCCTAATGCTCAATTGAAGGATTTGTTCATATCGGGAGCCCATTTGTGGGAATGGATTTAAATTAAAGCAAAAGAGAGTTTAAAGCGACAGCGCGTGTTGCTCCCGTATTCAATCAGCGACCACAACAGAGGTGGATGAGATCCATTCTTTGATCGGAGGCATGATCGTGCTGGTATCTCCTGCGATCGAGAGTTGGGTCATGCTCTGTTTGTGGAGTTTTCATTTCCGGTCTTTGCAGTGGAAGGCTTAGACTTGCTCCTCGGAGTATCGCTTGGATCAATTTGAATCCAAGTTGATTTTGGATTTCATATGAGCCTGAAAGCAGTAAATGTGAGGTGTCAAAACCCAAAAGCAGTAAATGCTGGGCCGGAGCCCAAAAGCAGTAAATGCAGGGCCAAAGCCCGAAAGCTGTAGATGCGGGGCCGGAGCCCGATGCAGGGCCGAAGCTCGATATGGTAAATGCTGGGCCGAAGCCCGATGCAGTAAATATGGGGCCGGAGCCCGATGCAGGGCTGAAGCCCGATGTGGGGCAGAAGCCCAAAAGTGGGGCCGAAGCCCGATGCGGGGCCAAAGCCCGATGCCGTAAATGCGGGGCTGGTGCCCGATGCAGGGCCGGAGCCCGATGCAGTAAATGCGGGGCCGGAGCCCGATGCAGGGCCGGAACTCGATGTAGGGCCGGAGCCCCATGCAGTAAATGCGGGGTCGGAGCTCGATGGAGGGCCGAAGCCCAATGCGGGGCCGAAGCCCGATGCAGTAAATGCGGGCTTGATAGGAAAGTGCAAGAAATGTGAAAGCAAAGGTCAATGCTGAAGAATAGCGCAGGGCGCTGCAAGGCGGTGACGCTGATTTGCTTGCGGTCTTGCTCTGTGGTGCAAGGATGGGGACTTAGTGTTGAAATCCCAAGGAGCTGGATGAGAGACGTTTGTTGTCTCAATTGTGGTCGCTCAGTATTCAAGCTGTCTTCTTGTTGAGAATTTCCTGCAATGGGAAAAGAAAACAATGAAGGAGCATGAACTGTTCAGGATGTCAATGCAAGAGTGTAGGGAAGCGAACTGGCCTAGTAGGCGTCGTGCGAACCCGCTGAGAGACATGCATTGATACTCTAAGTGTGCGTGCTTGGACATGTATGAGGCACGCTTGATCGTTGGTAGATGCGTGGGGTCACGCGAAGAGATGTGCATCTGATCACGCGGTGATGGTCTCTGTTAGCAAGAAGTTAGTGTCGGTTAGTCTCACCTGTGAAGGTGGGTCGGCCCTCGGTCTACAACTCGCCTTGCCATGGAGAAAGGGTGAAGACCGCAGGTGGTCTACCCGTGAAGGTTGGCACGACTCGCCGGTCATGCGGGGTGGGTGGTCGGGATGTACGGCCTCTGGTCATAGCATGTCTCGCCATGGAGAGGTGAAGACCGTGGGTGGTCTACCCGCAAAGGTTAGCACAACTCACCTGTCGTGCAGGGTGGGTGGCCAGGATGGACGGCCTCTGGTTATAGCACGTCTCGCCATGGAGAGATGAAGACCGTGGGTGGTCTACCCGCAAAGGTTAGCACAACTCGCCTGTCGTGCGGGACATGGTAGTTGCTGTGCAAACATCGCATGTAGGCAATGTATGAGTTTTCAAAAGCTAATGCCGTTGCATTGATTTGATTCAAGTTCCCAGATTTACGAAGATGGTTCATTTGAAAAAGGGAACTTAAGCAATAAACCAATGCAATGTCCTAGTTTGTTTGAAAACATGCATGCAGGTGCAAAAGGAATAAATTATAATTGTATCTGTTACAATGTACATCATTCTTTGTGAAAAACAGCAAAGGCCCGCCTAAAAGAAAAACTAAGGGCCGACTCAAAGACTCGACTTTGGGTCGGTTGACGGCATGAAAGTTTATTTTGGTCCAGTATGACGGTCCCTGTTTATGCATGATTTTAGTGTTCTACTGGGAAAACCACTAACTAGGGATGGGGGCTCCCGATTCAAGGGCGTCAATTCCTTGAAATCGAGCGAGGATCTTTGGGGGCTGGTTCGATGGCAGAGCCGACTCGATCCGTTCTCTTACTTGGAACCTCTGACTAACCTAGCTTCCTAAATCGGTACCTGTGGGATTTCAGGCGTTTGGTACCTGAATCCTCTAGAATGATGCAATGCAAGTGCATAAAAGTAAATGCGCGTAAAATAAATGTATGGAAAGCGATAAATAAATATGCAAGCAAAGCAAACGGATCGAGCCTGAACCCACTAAGTATGATCCTCAGTGGAGTCGCCAAGCTGTACGGATCCGAATGTGGATCGCATTACGCACTTTTGGATCGCGCGGCTTGGGAGTGTCCACCTTCCCGTGGTGAGGCGTGACGGATACGTGTGAGAGAAGAAGTCACCACTTATCATTTTACGACCTGAAGGTTGAGGGCGGATAAGTTATCCGGGTCTAGGGGTATGGAACACCTAGTTTGTCGTTAAGGCATTGATCTGTGCGGGCCTATATCCCGCTCGCCCTTTCGGTACTCTGGTTTGCTAGGCTTGCATGTTTTATTATTTACCCCTTGAATTAAGCTGTACTCGGCTCGCACGTTTTGACACCGGAGATTCGGTGAACCAAACGATGTCAGTTGAGAAGCCGAGAGAGAAGTAAACCCGTATGTCGGGGAGTTGGTTCACAATCTTGCGTTACAATTCATCGAACCATGGAGATTGAATCCCTGCGTGAACCAGAACCGTGAATTCTTGGATTTACTTTCCTTTGGGCAAGCATTAAACCGATTTGATTAATTCAACTCTCGGACCGTTCGCTTACCGATTGGAATTCTTACATAATGAATGTACAAAATAAAAGTCCTTACAATGCTCTCGAAAACAATAAATACAAATTACAAATGGCCGAATTCCAGTCGACTCGCGTTTGGTTATTATTCTACTCTAACTCACTGTGAGTTTAGGGAAAAGACCGAAGAACTGAAATTCAATGCACGCTCTTACTGAATAGGGTGTTGGACCCTGTGAGTGTTGATTAGGGCGTTGGACCTTGTGATCGATGATTAGGGCGTTGGACCCTAATATCATTCGGCTTAGGGATCAGGCCCGACCCGCATGGCAAACAAGTGCGAAAAGATAACAATCAACAGGTAAATAACAGACAATGTGTTTGTATTCACTGAATGTACGTGGATTAACAAGTTTATTAATCCAAGTGTGTTTTTGCAAGCAAATGCCATATGCTAAGCAAACAACGCGTGCCAATGTTTTAGCATTCGGCTTTGGTTTGAGAACCTGACATATCGGGTGTCCGTAGTCAAGTTTCATGTGTGTGGATTATTTTTACAGTGATTCAGTGTTGTGACACTGAATTACCACTGAATTAACCCAACTCATGTTTTGACACTAGATTTGGAACCTAGAGTTCCACCTAACCATTTTCTAGCATTTGGTTAAGTCGAATGAAATGATTAGTCAGGTAATTGTAATTTTGATACAGAATACCCAACTGACATCTTAAACGATACTAAGATGACGCCAAATCACAAAATGATGTTCTTGCCATTGATTTGAAAATTTGTTTTTCAGAAAAAGAGAACAACACAATACGAATTTGAAAGTATGAGGGTTTTGAAAAGGGCATTAATACCGTTTTGTAATTCGTGGACGCGAGTTACAAATTAATGTCCAGTTCGTGCAAAGTTGTTTGAATTGAATGAATTAACCGTGTGAGCGTCCCGATTAACCCGTTCGTGAAATTAATGCTTAACGGTTATGCCGAATGCATTAATTGTGAAAACGATTCGTGACTCGATGACCGAGACGGTTTCACAAGGATCGAGGATAATTTGGTCAAAATGATCAAAATACCCTCATAACCGAATGAACCCGAATGAGTCACCAATTCGCGAATCCATGCATGTTTGTTTGAAAGACATTTCATGTGAGGTTCTTAAAGTAAAGAAACTTGCAAATTGCACGGAATTCGAGAACGGACTTAAAACGGGAAGAGGAAGCCTCGTGCAACCCGTACGAGTCTAAGAGACTCTCGGCCATTTCTCCTTGGAGAAAACCGAGAGGTCTCATGGCCCACATCGGGTTCCACGAGTTTTTCCCGTCTCGTTTCGAATCATTTCTCGCATGCTCAAACAACAAACACGATAAATGACACGTTTTTGACAAAAGCCGGTATTGCCATGATTTGTTTAGCGCATTCAAACATGCAAACATGCACAAACAAGTTATTTAGGGAATTGATAAAACAATATCGACTTCATGCATGCGGGAAAACACAAGGAAACTTGGGAATCGAACTTGGATCGGGTCAAGAAGATCGTTCCTTACCCGAAAAGAGCAAGAGAACATTCGGCCACTTCCTTTGCAGTGTAACCCGTGAGCTATTTGCCTTTCCCGGGCCGGGATGTTCTTCTTAATTACGATCCAAGTGTTTCCCGACATGTTACATGTTAATCAAGGATAAACGTGCATGATATAATGTAAAAATGCATAAAAATGAAATCTTGCAAGTGAACATGCTTTGTGCACCATATAACTCCATGAACATGCAATAAATGTATAAGCCCTAACTCCTCTAAGTCAAGAGTGATTTACTTAGCCTCGGGATATGAGGAAAGAGTCGGGGAAGTGTTCGAGAGTCGGGTGACTCGGTTGAATGCTTGGAAGGGTGCTCGGGTGCAAAGGATGCACGTTCGGGCAAGGATGGGCGCGCGGCTAGGCGTGCGCGAGCATGCACGGGCACGGCAGGGGGTCAGGCGCACGGGAATGTGCTCGGGCGCACGACTGGGTGCGCGGCTGGCGGCAGTGACGGGTGTACTGTTCACCCGAGAGCACGTCCTTCACCCGAAATCACCTAAATGACCTGAAATGATGAGCAAATGACTTCAAACCAAAAATCCAAGTTCATAAATGAACTCCTTGGGTCCAAAACATGTGGTCCATGAAGTTTGAGAAATTTTGAACTTAAGTCGGGATGATGAACATCGGCTTCCGACTTAAGAAACTCAAAGCTTTCTTCGGGTTTTCTTCGGTTTTTCTTTCTTGGTTTTGAAGTGTTGAAACTTGCTGGTTTTGGCTATGGAGTTGAGAGCTTTTCTTGAGGGAGAAAGCTTGGAGAGAGTGTGCAAGAGGAGAAGTGATTAGGTTAATCGCTTTGGGGCTATTTATAGGCAAAGCTAATGGGCGATTAAGCAAAGCTAAGCACACTTAAGCCTCCCATTAGCAAATTTCGGTTTGCCTAATGAGGATGAGGATGAATGTGGACCAAGTGTTCTTGATGAAGATGATCCTAGAGCATTGATGAGCATTGAGTGTTGTCTTCAACCTCTCCAAGATATTTTGGCTAAGAGAGGGCAAGTTGGCTTCTTGCATTGAAGAAGAAGAAAAAGCTTCAAGAGCAAAGGGTGACTCATCTTGGGCAACCCATGGGTCCCATGACCAAAGAGGAGAAATCGGAAAAAGTTCGGGTCTCGATTGATCGCGCATTCGAGGCTCGTGGTTCGAACCGAATGTTGAATTATCGATATACGCGAGGAAACGAATTTAATGTGTCCGAGATTGGTATTTTCCGTGAGAAATTGCCAAATGTCTGTATGAGGCTCGAAAGCCAGTTTTGCTCCTTTTATGCATTCAGAGCGAGGTTACCCACTTCTGATAGTATATCTTGTATCTGCATCCAACGTCGGTCATTTTGACATAAATTGTCAAATTACGTGGACCCTTGACCCTTAAGCCGGTAAATGCAAATATGGAGCCGGAGATGTCTTAAGAGGCCGAAACTGAATTTCTCAGATTGCTTTCTGAGTTTCTTGGGCGATCCGGAGATCACTGTGATCTCTGTTTGCCGAGATTGGGCCTTTAAGGATATGAAAAGTGCATCTGAGACCCTTAAAGCATTGCTCGAGGGGTTTAGATGAGTTGTGTGATTCATTTCGACGATTCCACATTGAGCCTTGAGAAGGCTAGCATTCTGTAAGGTAAGTATCCGGTGTCAAGTTTCACCAAAGAGGACCTCCGGATATGGATTTTCACTGAAAATGGCCTTTTGTGCTCCTCGGAGGTTACTCGGGAAACCGTGAAGGGTTTTGCTGTCTGATTTGCCCAATTGTGTCTATCCGCTGGAGTTTCCGGGGCAATACAAGGTCAACCTCGTTTGCCATTATTCCATCAGACAAGTCTCCGGTTATGCTCTTCCGAAGAGGAGTATGCCCGTTTTGTCGCTCGGAAGTCATTCAGGGTATCTGTATGGCTTCCAAAAGACAATCTGAAGCACTGCTCGTGCTCTGTATGATTGTGGGGCATGGCCGCATCTGATATTTGGAATTAACTTTTCTCCGAGAAACCAGCATTTTTGGACTTCCACTGAAAAGTTGTCTGTATACAGAAAGTTGTTCTGTATAGAGCAGATGATTTGCGAAATGCGTTTGAAGACACTTTTCATCTGTTTGGCGTTGATATGGATTTTTGAAGTCCAATATTGGCTATCTTCCGACGGTCGAACGAACTATCGGAAAATAGGATTGTCCATGTAGTACATTGGAAATGCCGATTTTGGACATTGTTGAACTCTTTAGTCACTCTGTTGGGCATACGAATGGGTGTCACTATTCACCCGAGAGCACGATCCAAACTTGAAATGGTGAAATTGATCCAAAATTATGAGAAAACTACTTTGTATGCACCCGAATTTCATCTCGTCAAGGCCCGCATGCGCGCGCCTATGCAACACGGCTTGGGAGTGTCCACCTTTTCGAGGACGCGCGACGGACGCACGTGAGAAGGAGTCGCCACTACCTGTTTATGACCCGAAGGTCGAGGGCCGGTGAATTGCCCGGGTCTAGGGGTATGGGATACACCTAGTATGTTAAGGCAATGGTCTGTACGGAACCAGAAATTTCGAATTCGGGGGTTCAATTACATGTGGGCCTATATCCCACACGCCTTTTTGGTACTCTAGCTTGCTAGGCTTGCCATTTTATTTATTTACCGTATGATTTAGGGTTGCACTTGGCTCGCCCGTTTTGACACCGTAAATTCGAAGAAACGCTCAAACCATCCACTTTCCGACCAGGACTCTTACATGAATAAATATACAACATAAACCCTTACATTATTCTCTCAAATAAAAATATAAAATACGACGATTGAATCCCAATCGATTCACGTTTGGTCATTATTCCACTCGTGCTCACCGTGTGGTTTAAAAAAGATTGAAAATTAAATTAAGATGCGCACTCAGTGTATGGAGGCATTGGACCCCATGGTGGACGATTAGGGGCGTTGGACCCGTGTAAATCGTACCTTAAGGATCGGGCTCCCTTTGCATAACAAACAAGTGCAATAATATAATAAGTAAGCATAAATCAACAAACAATGGGGTTTTGTTATTGTCGAATTTACGTGAGTTAGCTGATTATTAACTGGGGTATCTTGACATGCAAAATCCTACCCTAAAACGAACATGCAGAGTGATAGAGAGGACGTGTGGCATTCGGCGTTATTTTGTGGACACGACAAACACAAAGTCTGTAATCGAGTCTCAAATGCATGGGTTATTTTTAAATTGTTCTGTATCGTGACAATGTGGCTGTTACAGGTTATTAGTGTTTTCACCTAAAACCCGAAACCTAACCCTCTACTTGACTATTTGCCCATGTTTGGTTAAGCCGAGTTTGAGGTTAATCTATTTTCTTTTCGTATTTTAACCCGTTATAAGCACATACTTAGGGAAATGGGAGCACGAGACACCGCTAGGGTGTTGGCGGGTCAAGAACCGGTAGTCATGCCCTTGAATCGGAAAATAGGTGTGTGCATGGAAAATCAAGATTACGTGGCACGTAACTCGGTGCTTTTGAAATTGTGAATTTTAAAAAGGCATGACTAACAGTTTTTGAATTGTCGACGCAATTATAGATTTTTAATCGGTTCATGCAATCGATTTAAAGGAATCAAGTGATTTAATTTAGCCAAATTTAACGTCCCGATTATCCCATATGTGAAATTTTAGGTTAATTAGAAATTTATCGAATGCTTTAGTTTGCGGATTTCGAGTCGCTGGAACGGTCATTGGTGGACCGCCCCGGTAAAACTCTAATTTTGACCGTCTTGGGGTTAAATCCAATTTTAAATCAAATTTACGTGATTAAACCGATTCATGTGGGGTTTTAATCAAAGACACATTCAAACATTCCAAGCACACGAATATGGACAAAATGATCACAATAAAATTAATTCGTCGGTTTTAAGTCCAAGTGATTAATTAAACCATTTTGATGTATTCTTTGCATTAGGAATTATGAGTCTACGAAGCGGTTTATTTAAATCTAACACATTTAACTTACAATTTATCATCCAATCAAAACCAAACATGGAATACGATTGCATGTAATCATATATCAATCACGATCATAATACACATCTCATAAATTGCTCAAGGATTGAATTAAAAATAATTTTGAAAGAAAAATGGACTGATTTGGAAATTCGACTGAAAATCCCAATGATTGATTTGAGATAATTTGAAAAGTTCCCTGGACTAATTTGGAATGTCTAAAAAGTTCTGTGGCTGAACAGGAATTAAAAATGGCCTGGGATCTGATTGAAACGCATATGGAAACTGGGGCTGATTCGAAAAAAATGAGAAATGTTACAAGAACTAAACTGAAACAAATTAAAAAAGTTTCCAGGACTGATTTGAATAATCTGAAAATTCTGTGAATGAGCAGAAAATGTTAAAAATAGCCAAGGACTAGCTGGAACGAGTTTTTTAAATTCGGGGCTGCTCTGAAAAGAGGGAAAATGACACAGGGACTGAACTGAAATAGAAATAAAAGTTTCCTGGACTGGTTTAAATCATTTGAAAAGTTCAGTGGCTGGACTGAATATATCGAAAATAGCCCAGGACTTGATTGACATGAATTTTAAGTGCGGGACAGACCTGAAAAGAGGAAAAATGTCACAGGGCCTGAGCGGAAACAAAAATAAAAGTTTTCTGGACTGATTTGAATGACTTGAAAATTCCATGGCCGAACTGAAAGTGTTGAAAATGGCCCAGGGCCTGACTGAAACAAATTTTAAAGTTCGAAAATGATAGAAAAAAAGTGGAAAATCTCGTAGGGACTGAACTGAAACAAATTTCAAAGTTTTCTAGACGATTTAAATCATCTAAAAAGTTAAAGACTATGCAGAAAATATTGAAAAGGGGCAGGGACTTGACTGAAATACATATGAAGGTTTGGGACTGATTTGGACAAAAAGCGAAAAACGTACCAAGACTAAAACGAAACAGATCGGAAAGTTTATAAAAAAAAAATGGGTTCAAAACAAAACCCGCTCATCTCCACGGTCCACAATCATTCATTTCTCGTCAACACCACCCAAACAAACATCAATACACGAAAAGGAAGTCATAAGCATGCCACTAAGTCGGGATATTTACTTGGATCGAAAGAGAAGAAGAAATCTGGAGATCGGGTCTGTGGGAGGCGAGTCGGGTCGTGACAAACCCGACTGGTACAAACAACGCCCGAGAGGTAGAGCTGGATGGCTCTGATGGCTTCGGCGGCTCGTCCAGTTGGCGGGGTGACCCTGGACTCCTTGGAGGCTCCTAGGGACGGACGAGAGTGGCTCCCAATGGACGACTAGCTGTTCAAACCCGGAAAACACGAACAAAATGAGCCGAGGGAAAAGGAGAGATGGTCTGGGCGGCTCCGGTGGTTTGCGCGCAAACTCCTAGCTCCTGAGGACTCCTGGCAGTCTGCTGGAGGTGGCTCGCGAGTTGGCTGAGATGTTGAGTTGGAATGGTGAAGAGAAACCGTGAACTGAGGTGGGTCGGGTCTGAGGGTGAGTTAGAGGGAGCTGTGAGAAGCTGGGAGGTGGCTGTGAGTAACTGAGTGAGAATGGGGCGCGAGGGAGCTGCGAGGCAAGCTGGAGGCGTGAGGGAGTTGCGGGAGAGTCTGTGGTAGGAGCTTTGGGTTTCGGATTCGAGAGGAGCCGGGGAAAACGAGCTAGAGGTGAGGTAAAAAGGAGCTAGGGTTTTTTTGGACCTTTGGGGAGAGTCCGAGCTGAGAGAGAGATACGAGATCTTAGGTTTGTTTTTTTTACGTTCTTCCCCTCGCAGAGTCAGCCCGAAAGGGAGAGTGGACTAGCCTTTTTCGTTAGGGTTTCCGTGAGCTCCTTTTTTCTTTCGGTTTTTTTCTGCTCAGGAGAAGAAGGAAAAGGAGAGAGAGAGGAAAGTGAGCTGGAGGTCCGGGAGAGGAGAGAGTCTCGAGGGTGAGGGAGTACTAGGGTTTTGGAGAAGAGCCATGGGCGTGTTAATTAGGGTTTTTTTCGTTCAGCTTCGGAGGAAGAAGGAAAAGAATAGGAAAGGAAGCTAGGGTTTCGAGCAGAATGAGCTGAGGGAGTGAGCGGCTAGGACGAGCTGTGAGCTGGAGGTGAGGGAGCGTGAGGAGAGCTAGTTGGGAGAGTCGGGATGTGTGGTCCCGAACAAAAAAAGTCAACTGAAGGGGAGAAGAAGGGAAGAAAAAGAAGGAAAGAGAAGAAGAAGACAATAAGGGGCAGGAAGGAGGGGCAACGGTCAGGTTCTGACCGTTGCCTCTAACTCTTCTTTTTTATTTATTTTTTATTTTTTTAATTGGGCAATGGTCAGAAGTTGGTCAAGACTTCTCACCGCCCTTGATCGACCCCACAACTGTCTCTCTCTCTTTTTTTATTTTTTTAATTTGAAATTGACGCGAGTAAACTGTAAAATTCTCGTCTTTTCAATTGTATGTCAGAAAAACGATCCGGAACCGGCATTGTGTTCAGAAAAAATTTATTGATCAATGTCGTGCAATAAAATATTTTTCGGCCTCCGGTTTTCGTCCCAGATTTTAAAATTTGATGCTGACGCGCGCGAAATCTAATGAAGTCCTAAATAGTATTATTTTCTTAAAAAAAATCATAAAATTAGTGTTGAATTATGAACATTCCTTATTTTCAGAAGTCGTGCGTGCTTGAGCGATTAGCTAAAAATATTTGCCTCCGATGGATGATAAAAATGACGATTTTGCCCCTCTGGAGCCGGTGGGCCAAAATGGGGTGCTGACACACTTCAAACCGAAAAACTGAATTCAGAAATGAACTCCTTGGGTCCAAAACATGTGGTCCATGAATTTTGGAAAATATTGGATATAAGTCGGAATAGTAACCGCCATGGATTCCGACTTAAACTCTATGGGTTTTTGCTTGGGTTGGGTTGCGGTTTTGCTGCTGGAGCTAGGGAGGAAATGAGAGCATTCCTAGAGGGAGAAAGCTAGTGAGAGCTTGCAAGAATGAAAAGTAATTAGTTTAATCACTCTTGAGCAATATATAGGCAATCTTAATGAGAAATTAAGCAAAACAAAGCACAATTACCCCCTTGATTAGCAAAAGTCGATTTTGCTAATGAGGATGGGGATGAATATGAGCCAAGTATTCTTGATGAAGAAGAGTTAAAAGCATTAATGGCATGGAAGTGAAGTTGGAGTGTTGAAGAAGAACACTTAAGATATTTTGAATGCAAGTGTGCAAGAGAGAAAAGGGGAAGGCGGCAATGGGAAGTTGCGGCTGCCCTTGGGCAGCCCGTGGGTCCCACGGCCGAAGAGGAGAAACTGGGAGAAAGCTCGGGTCTCGATTGGTCACGTATTCGAAGCTCGTGGTTCAAATTAAATGTCGAATTGTCGATATACACGAGAAAACGGATTTAATGAGCCCAAATTGGCATTTTTGGTGGAAAAATGCCTCGGGTTCGTATGAGGTCCGGAAGCAGGTTTTGCTCGTTTCAGGTGACCAGAGCGAAGTTAACCGCTTCTGACAGCATATCTTGTATCTGCATCCCATGTTTGTCATTTTGACATAAATTGTCAGACAACGTGAACAATTAACTCTTAAACCAGTGATGCAAATGTGGAGCCGGAAACGTCCTAGGAGGCCGAAATTGAATTTCTCATATTGCTTTCTGAGTTGCTTGGACGCTCCGGATATCACTGTCATCTCTGTTTGTCGATACTGGACCTCTAAGAACTTGAAAAGTGCATCTGAGACCTTTAAAGCACTGCTCGGGAGGTCTAGATGAGTTGTGTAATTCATTCTGACGATTCCACATTGAGCCTTAGGAAGGCTAGCACTGTGTAAGGTAGGCATCCGGCGTCAAGTTTCCCCAAAGAGGACTGTCAGCACCCCATTTTGGCTCACCATTCCAAACAACGATATTAGCAATGATCCAAGCCACGACTTGAGCAGAATACAGAAAACGGCTCGGCAGAGCAAGAAATCACTATTCATTCTCAAGTCGGCAAAATTGAGCAAATGACCCATGGATGTGACAGAAGGACTCCAGGGGTAACCAAAAGGCAGCAGAGCGACCAGAGAGCTCAACAATGTCCAAAACCGGCATTTTCAGTATATCACACGGACGGTACTATTTTCCGATAGTTCGCTCGGTCGTCGGAAGATAGCCAATATTGGACTCCAAAAATCCACTTCAATGCCAAACAGATGAAAAGTGTCCCCAAAGGTATTTTGCAAATCATCTGCTCTATACAGAACAACTTTCTGTATACAGACAACTTTTCAGTGGAAGTCCAAAAATGCCGGTTTCCTGGAGAAAAGTTAATTCCAAATATCAGACGCGGCCATGCCCCACCAGCACACAGAGCATGAACAATGCTTCAGATTGCCTCTTGGAAGTCACACAGACACTTCAAACGACTTCCGAACGGCAAAACAAGCATACCCCTCTTCAGAAGAGCATAGCCGGAGAATGGTCTGATGGAATTACGGCAAACAAAGTTCATACCACATTGCCCAGAAAACTCTAGCAGACATTGACAATTGGGCAAAACAGACAGCAAAACCCTTCACGGTTTCCCGAGTAATCTCCGAGGAGCGGAAATGACCATTTTCAGTGGAAATCCATATCCGGAGGTCCTCTTTGGGGAAACTTGACGCCGAAGGCTTACGTTACACAATGCTAGCCTTCTCAAGACTCAATGTGGAATTGTCGGAATAAATCACACAACTCATCTAGACCTCCCGAGCAGTGCTTTAGAGGTCTTAGATACACTTTTCAAGTCCTTGGAGGTCTGATCTCTGCAAATAGAGGTCACAGTGATCTCCGGAGTGCCCAAGCAACTCAGAAAGCATTCTGAGAAATCCAGTTTCGGCCTCCTAGGACATCTCCGGCTCCACGTTTGCATTATTGGCTTAAGGGACAATTGTTCACGTTGTCTGACAATTTATGTCAAAATGACCAACGTGAGATGCAGACACAAGAAATGCTGTCAGAAGCGGACAACTTCGCTCTGGTCACCTGCAATGAGCAAAACCGGCTTTCGAGCCTCATACGCTTCCGGGGCATTTCTCCATGAAAAATGCCAATCTCGGGCTCATTAAACCCGTTTCCTCGCGCATATCGATAATTCGACGTTCAATTCGAACCATGAACTTCGAATGCGCTACCAATTGAGACCCGAGCTTTCTCCCGGTTTCTCATCTTCGGCCTTAGGACCCACGGGTTGCCCAAGGGCAACCATCCCTTGCCATTGCCGCCCTCCCCATTGCCTCTTGTCTTCTCTTGCACACCTGCACCAAAATATCTTCAAGTCTTCCAAGATTACACTCAACCATCACCATCCATGCATTCAATGCATTTGGCTCATCTTCATGAAGAATGCATGGAGGAGATTCATCCTTATCTTGCTTAGCAAATTCGGATCCCCATAAGCATGCCCTTAATCAAGCTTTTTCACACTTAATTGCACTTAAGCATAGCCTATATATACTTTCCAAGTCATTAACTTAATCAGACACCTTCAAGCACTCTCTCTCTAGCATTTCTCACCCTTCAAAAGCTCTCAAACTCCATAGCAAACCGCAGCAAGCTTCAGCCATTTCCAGCAAGCAAAACCAAGTAAAACCGGGCAAAGTCTTAAGTCGGAATCCCTCCCGGCTTGAATCCAAACTTTACCAAACTTCATATCCCACATGTTTTCGACCCCCTCTATCCATTTCTGAGCTTAGATTTTAAGTTTGAAGCCTCTAAGCCATAGAACCAGCCTTGAACAAAATCTGGACAGATTTGGTCCTTCTCGGGTCAAAAATGTCAAACCGGGTTTCAAGCCTTTCCAAGTCGGTTTGAGCTACCAAAACCCATCAAAAACCTCCCCACACAACCCTAGGGTGTCAAGGAGTCAAGAAATCCAAGAAAAACCCGTCGGTTTAACCCCAGGAAGAAGAAACAGCCCGACTGCCCAGTCGGGTCGAAATTTCTGACTGTTTGTGCGGTTTTCTTGCAGATAGGATCGATCCGAGATTCTTTTCGGAAAACGACCACCACAGCCACCTCCGAAGGTGAGTTAGCAGTCGGGAGCCGTTGGCCTTGCTCAAAAATTCCATCGGGAGCCTCCGTAGCGACGTCCGACCCGACTGGTGCTAAACGGGTCCGAATTTCCAGACGTGCTCTGTTTTCCGTGATCTTTGCAGGGCTGTGCGGGTCGACCCGATAACTCTGGGACCAAACGACCACCACAGTCACCTCCGGGGGTCAGTTAGGAGTCAGGAGCCACTGACCTTGCCTCAAAATTCCATCGGGAGCCTCCGTGGCGACGTCCGACCCGACTGGTGCCAGACGGGTCCGAATTTCCAGACGTGCTCTGTTTTCCGTGATCTTTGCAGGGTTGTACGGGTCGACCCGATAACTCTGGGACCAAACGACCACCACAGTGACCTCCGGGGGTCAGTTACGAGTCAGGAGCCACTGACCTTGCCTCAAAATTCCATCGGGAGCCTCCGTGACGACGTCCGACCCGACTTGTGCCAGTCGGGTCTGTCCAGTATTTCAGCCGGGTCTGTTTGATGCCATTCGGGTCTGTTCAACGGAAAACAGCCCAAACCCGACCCATCAACGGTCCAACCCGACTCTTGAAGGTCCCATCCCGCATCTCGGGACTAGGTATGGCCATTCCCGACTTAGAGGAGCTAGGACTTTTAGCCCTATTTGGATTCGGAGTTAAAATCACCATGATTTTAACTTTAACTTTAACTCTACACTACACAACAAAACACACATTTGAAAAGTCAAACTGGTGGGTCCCATATCTTATTCAAACACACAATCTCATTATACACAATTATCTACTACATCCATTTATTTTATTTAAAGTCAAACTGGTGGGCCCACAAACCCTTATCTTCTTCCTCAGTTAAAGTTAAAGTTAAAGTTTCGTTGACTTTAACTCCAAATCCAAACGGCCCGTTACATTCTCATTGCGTTTATGGAGTTATAAGGGGTTTTATGTATGTTTTATTTCCTAGTTTTAATCTTTATGCACTTTCCATGTTATATCATGCATATTTATCCTTGATTTATATGCTAGCATGTCGGGAAACATTTGGATCGTAGTCAAGAAGAACATCCCGACCCGGGAAAGGCAAAGAGCTCACGAGTTTCCCCTCCAAGGGAGGTGACTGAATGCTCTCTTGCTCCTTTCGGGCAAGGAACAATCTTTTTGACCCAATCCAAGTTCGATTCCCAAGTTCCATTGTATTTTCCCACGTGCATGAAGTCGGTATTGTTTTATCGATTCCTTAAATAACTTGTTTGTGCATGTTTGCATGTTCGAATGCGTTATTCAAATCATGGCAATACCGACTTTCGTTTAATCGTGTCATTTATCATGTTTGACATTTAAGCATGCGAGAAATGATTCAAAACGAGACGGGGAAACCTCGTGGAACCCCATTCGGGCCATGGGACCTCTCGGTTATCTCCAAGGAGGAGTAACCGAAAGCCTCTTAGACTCGTACGGGTTGCATGAGGTTTCCTCTTCCCGTTTTGAGTCCGTTCTCGGCTTTCGTGTAATTTGCAATTTCCATTATTGTCGCAATCTCACATGAAATGTTTTTCCAAAACAAAGCATGCATGGATTCGAGTATCAATGACTCATTCGGGTCCATTCGGTTACGAGGGTAGTTTCGGTCATTGGACCAAATTATCCTCGATCCTTATGGAATCGTCTTGGTCGCCGAGTCACGAAACGTTTTCATAATTAATGCATTCGGCACAACCCTTAAGCATTAATTCCACAAACGGGTTAATCGGGACGCTTACATGATTAAACCCACTTCACACTGATAAAGTTTACACGAATTGGCCATTAACTGATAACTCGCGTCGATGAGTTGTCAAATGACGTTAGTGCCCTTTTCAAACTTATCAATTTCAAAACCCGAAATGCGCGGTCCGATGTAGCATGGACGTCTGAAAAGGGCTTCGGTGTCTCAACTTGAGTTTTTACCTGATTCCAGGTAACTCAGGTCAGGATACAGAAGATCTTTCTAGATCACTTCCGGGTAGATCGACCGGTTCTTTGGTTTTTTCGGGGTTCTTGCACAACCCTAGACGATCCAGGGATTTGGTCGACACCGACTACAGGCCGAGGTGGCCCGCACTGCGATGTTTCCCCTTTTCTGAAAACAATTTTCAAATAAAGGGCAAAAATCGTCTTTTCACAATTCAGCGACACCCTTAGGGTTAGCATGACAGAAACACTATAGTACGGGATAAGAATGGGCTACCTGTTCAGGTGCAGGTTCATCTGCATAGCCTTTTCTTATCTAACTGATGAGTTTCTGTCATCCTAACATAGACTCGGGTAACTAGAACGGTTATCTCTGTCAGAAAACATGCAAAATGTTGATTAACCTTTCACTCGACCTAACCAAACACTAGATAATGGTTAGGAGGAATTCTAGATTCCAAATCTAGAGTCAAAACACGAGTTGGATTAATTCAGTGGTAATTCAGTGTCACAACACCGAATCACTGTAAAAACAATCCACACACACGAAACTTGACTATGGACACCCGATATGTCAGGTTCTCAAATCAAAGCCCAATGCTAAAACATTGGCACGTGTTTGATTGCTTAGCATATGGCATTTGCTTGCAAAAACACCCATGGGTTAATAACCTGTTAATTCATGTAAACACGACAATAACAAACACCTTGTCTGTTATTAATATGTTGCGTGTTATCTTTCTACACCTGTTTGCCATGCGGGTCGAGCCTGATCCCTAGGCCGAATAATATTAGGGTTCAACGCCCTAATCATCGATCACAGGGTCCAACGCCCTAATCATCGATCACAGGGTCCAACGCCCAGTTCAGTGAGAGCGTACATTGAATTTCAGTTCTTCGGTCTTTTTCCTAAACTCACGGTGAGTTAGAGCGGAATAATAACCGAACGCGAGTCGACTGGAATTCGGCCATTTGTAATTTTTATTTATTGTTTTCGAGAGCATTGTAAGGACTTTTATTTTGTACATTTGTTTTGTAAGAATTCCAGTCGGTGAGCGAACGGTCCGAGAGTCGAATTAATCGAATCGGTCTAATGCTTGCCCAGACACAAGTAAATCCAAGATTTCGCGGTTTTGGTTCACGCAGGGATTCAACCTCCATGGTTTGATGAACTGTAACGCAAGATTGTGAACCAACTCCCCGACATACGGGTTTACTTCTCTCTCGGCTTCTCAACCGACATCGTTTAATTCACCGAATCTTCGGTGTCAAAACGTGCGAGCCGAGTGCAGCTTAATTCATGCGGTAAATCATAAAACATGCAAGCCTAGCAAACCAGAGTACCGAAAGGGCGTGCGGGATATAGGCCCGCACGTAACATGAACCCCCGAACACGGATTTTCCGGTTCCGCACAGATCAATGCCTTAACAACAAACTAGGTGTTCCATACCCCTAGACCCGGGTAACTTATCCGCCCTCGATCTTCGGGTCGTAAAATGATAAGTGGCGACTCCTTCTCTCACGCGTGTCCGTCACGCGTCCCCACGGGAAGGTGGACACTCACAAGCCGCGCGATCCAAAAGCGCGCAATGCGGGCCCCGACGAGAGTACACATTCGGGTCCGTACAAGGACCTCTGGATATGAATTTCCACTGAAAATGACCTTTCATGCTCATCAGAGGTTACTCGGGAAACTGAAAAGGGTTTTGATGTCTATTTTGCCCAATTATGTCTGTCCGCTGGAGTTTTCAGGGAAATTCAGGGTCAACTTCGTTTGCCGTTGTTCTGTCAGACCGGTCTTCGATTATGCATTTCCGAAGAAAGGTATGCTTGTTATGTCGCTTAGAAGTCATTTCAAGTGTCAATGTGGCTTCCAAGAGACAATCTGAAGTACTGCTCATGCTCTGTATGCTTATGAGACATGGCCGCATCTGACATTTGGAATTAACTTTTCTCTGAGAAGTCGGCATTTTTGGACTTCTACTGAAAAGTTGTTTGTATACAGAAAGTTGTTCTTTATAGAGCAGATGATTTGCGAAATGCATTTGAAGACACTTTTCATCTGTTTGACAATAATGTGGATTTTTGGAGTCCAATATCAGCTATCTTCCGATGGTCGAGCAAACTATCGAAAAATAGGAATATCCACGTGGTATATTGAAAATGCCGGTTTTGGATTTTGTTGAGCTCTCTAGTCACTCTGTTGCCTTTTGATGACCAATGGAGTCCTTTTGTTGTATGCACATGTCATTCGTTTGATTTTTCTCACTTGAGGATTGTGCGCACCCAAATTTTAATCTCGTCAAGGCAGGCATGCGCGCGCCTATGCAACGTGACTTGGGAGTGTCCAACTTCCAGGGGACGCGCGACGGACGTACGTGAGAAGGAGTTGCCACTTACTGTTTACGATCTGAAGATCGAGGGCCGCTAAGTCGCCCGGGTCTAGGGGTACAGGGTACACCTAAATGCTAAGGCAATGGTCGTACGGAACCGGAAATTCCGAATTCGGGGGTTCTATTACGTGCTGGCCTATATCCTGCACGCCCTTTCAATACTCTAGTTTGCTAGACTTGCCATTTATTGTTTATTTACCAAGTGAGTTATGTTGCGCTCTCCTTGCCCGTTTTGACACCGTAAAGTCGGTGAATCAATTGATTCGAATCAGGAATCCGAAAGGAAAGTAAGTTCGCGCATCGAAGAAACGGCTAGCTATCCTAGCTACGGTTCATCGAGCCACGGTGGTCGATTTTCTGTGCAAGCCGAAACCACGAATTATTAAACTTTACTTGCCTTCCGGATAAACGAATCGACTCGATTAATTCTGCACTCGGACCTCTCGCTCACCGATCGAGGATCCTTACAAGTGAATGTACAAATAAAATTCCTTACAATGTACTCTTAAAGAAATACAAATTACAACTGAATGAACGAATCCCTGATCAGCTCACATTAGGTCAATATTCCTCTCTGGCTCACCATGTGTTTTGAATGAATGATAAATAAATTAAAGCAATGTGGGCTCAAAGAGCCGGGGGTCGGGTCCGATCGGACCGACGGGCGATAGAAGAATCGATTGATTCTCATTGTAACCATTGGACCGATCGAGCTCCCAGATGATATCTAACCACGATTCACACATCCAATCTAAGTCGCCTTCCACATAGGCCGTACTTCGAGCGTGATGGTGACTCGAGGTTAAATCCCATTCCACACTCTGGTTGCACGCATTTAGTTTGTGGGCGTTGGACCCCATGTTCGCTGATTTGGGGCGTTGGACCCCGTGCAACAAGTAACCTATGGGTTCGAGCCCGAACCGTAACAAATCGACAAAAGAAAAGGGAAAACATAAGAAAACCGATAAGATTGATAAAATGATGAAAAACAGACAAAAACTGATAAATAAAGACAAATACAGAGAAGTTGCGCTTTAAGCCGAATGTACGTGATTTAGTCAGTTATTAACCGGGGTTGATTAGCAAACAATGTATCTAACCTAGGCAAGCAAAGAGGGGGGGGGGGGGGGGGGGGTGGGGGGTCAGGGCATGGTTCTAGGCCAACTACATGTGTGAGTTTGTTTTAAGACTTTATTCTGTGAAATGTCGCTGCGGTTTCACTGAATATGCCAAATTCGTGTTTTGACTTTAGATTTGAAACCTAATATTCCACTTATTCATTATCTAATGTTTGATTAAGTCAAGTGCATAATCAATCCGGTTTTATATGTTTTATGACAGAAATAACAATGCTAACTACCGAATCTATGGTAAGGAGATAGAAACACCGAAAGCGGATGAAATGGGTTACGCGAATGAAACTCGCGCCCGATCGGGTTGCCCTCTTTTATCCATAGATCGAGGTGTTTTGATTTCCTTAACGCCTAGGATATCGACGAATCATGAAATGATAGTTATGCCCTTAGACGACAAGATGTGTGAAGTGCACGCGTAAAATTGAGATTACATGACACGAAGAGGTTTAAAGAGGACTCGCATGTTTCGACTTGAGCCGCCTCAAATTGGGCCTGGACTCGAGTCGTAGCATGCAAGTGCTCCCTAGACACTGATTCTATTCGCGTCACGCGTCTCGATGCTTTGAAATTGTGGATTTTCAAAAAGGGCATTTCTGCCATTTCGTGATCCGTCGATGCACTTACAAATTAATATTCGATTTGTCCAATTATTTAGGTCGAATGGTTTCATTAACCAAATGACACGTCCCATTTCCCTGTTTGTGAAATTATTCAGTGATTATGACCTCATGTCACGATTATTAGGGATTTGATGGGTAATTATACGGAACTAACGTACCTAGCATGCCAATAACACGTAACTAATAATTAAACGAAAGGTGCAATTACAAACAATTCCAATAATCGACTTTGAGGTGATAAAAGAGACCGACCTTAACTCGAATAAGGTCACGGGGAATTCGGCCATTCCCGAGGGAAAGGTGACGGAATGCTCCCTTGACCCAATTCGAGTTCCGAATGGTCTCTCGTATCAATTCTAATCGCTCCTTGCATGCGTCAAATATTACACACATGAGAATAACACACATTCCGCGAAGTCAATGCCGCCATGATCTCGGTTGCACAAGCAAACACATAAGGCAAACACAAACGTCGTATTTAAGGGAATCGATAAAGCGGCATCGGCTCATTCAATAACAAATCGGAAGGTAAATCACGGGAAATATCTAACATCACGGAACGAGAGATCCATGACTCCGAGTGAGTCAAGGGACCTCTCGGCCTTCTTCCATGGAAGATGGCTGCGAGCTCTCCTTGGTGCAACCGATCCATGGGACCTCTCCCTCTAGATCTTGGACATTTCTCGTCATGCCGACATATTACAATCGTGGATGAACATTACAAACACGGAAACGACTAAATCCGGAAGGAGGAGATCGTCATGGACTCGAGAGAGCCAAGGAGGCTCACGACTCACCGTGTGAGGTTTGGCCGAGAGGCTCCATGGTTCTCTTGAGTCCATGCCGGCCTCACCCCCTAGATTCGAGCCATTTCATGTTATACATGCATATTATACGACAATGAGGGTCTAAAATACGGGAAACAAACACATTCGAGGAAGGAGAGGACTTCACGTCCTCGGGTGGGCTAGGAAAGCTCACAGCACCCTCCATTGGGTACCGACCATGAGCTCTCATGGCTTCCCCATGCCATGAAGGTCTCTTCCACCTCGACCATGGCTATTTCCAGTCATGAAACATACGTTATAATGACATGCGACGTGATGAAAGACGTAAGTTTGCATGGAAATGGGTAAAAATCTAAACTTGCATGCATTTCGGTTTATCAACCGCCTTAACGCCCCAAAACAAGCAAGTATCAAAGAACCTAGCTTCTCTAAGTCATAGAGGAGTTTTACCTAGCCTCGGGATGCGAGGAAAGAGTCGGGGAAGTGGTAAGAGAGTCGGGAGACTCAGTTGGACGACAAGGGCAGTGACCGCGGCGATCTGGAGGAAAAGAGGTCGGCACAACAGCTCTGATCACGGCATCGAGCAAGGTCAAGTTCCTCGGACTCCTAAGGAATACATCTAGACGGTCATGGACAATTTCGGACGTGCAAGGGCCTGGACAAACCCGAAACGATAAGAGAAAAACTGGTGAAAAGCAACGAAACCCGATAAGAAGAGAGAGGCAAGATGGAGGTTGTGCACGATTGTATGGCTCTCGGACCGTGACCACCTCTTCACGGGGGAGAGTGAGGGTTGTGAGGAACCCTTGGAACGTGATGGCACGACTCGCTGAAGTCACGGGAGGAAATGGCACGTCGAGGAATCCAGTTGCACCCGAGAGCTCGTGTAGCCGCTGTTTCTGTGGCTTGCTAGAACAAGGGTCTAGGGGCCTCGAATGCTGAAAATAAGTTCGGAAATGGACTTAGGAGGTGGAAAACATGTGGAATATGAAGTTTGGTTGTGAATGGCTTAAGTCGGGGTGGGCAGTTATCGAAAAATCGGGTGGTTTTCCGATGGTTTTGACCGGCTTCAGCCTTGGGGAGAAGCTAAACGGACTTACGAGGTGGAAAACATGTGGAATATGAAGTTTGGTTGTGAATGGCTTAAGTTGGGTTGGGCAGTTATCGGAAAATCGGGTGGTTTTCCAACGGTTTTGACCGGCTTCAGCCTTGGGGAGAAGCTGAACGGAGTAGGGAGGTGCTGGAGGTTGAGAGGATTTCAGAGGGAAGTTGGCTTGAGAGAGAGTGGGATTGAAGTAGTCATTAAGGTTAATGATGCAAGAGAACTTATAGGAGGCTCTAATGATGCAATTTGACAAAGTTAAGTGGGGTTAGGGGGAGCTTAACATGGCTACCGAAAATATCAAGGGATTAGGGTGGGGTTTTGTGAGTGGAAGGTTGATGGGAAGTGATGGAAAGATGGGAATTGATGTGAAGAAGTGTAAGAGATATTTGAATTTTGTAGAGGGGAAAGCTTGGAAGGGTTGAGCCACCAGAATTGGAGAGGAGAGCCGCGGCTACTACGGTGGAGCCGTGGCTGCGGGGTTGAGTCGTGGATTGGAGGCTTTGCTTGGCTAAGCCGTGGGTCCCACTTGACTAGGAAGAAAGTTTGGGGAAGCTCGGTGCTCGATCGATCACGAGTGCGACTTCCTTGGTTCGCTCGGGTTGTGAATTGTCAATGCACGCGTGATTACGATTTAAATGAGCCCAATATTGGCACGCTTCTCATGTGGGATTATTCGGGTGGCTCGATAGCTCCAAAGCCGGTTTTGCTCCGTTCAGGCATTCTGAGTGAAGTTAGTTGCCTCCGTTGTCCAATTACTTCTCCGTGTACCGTGTTGTTCGTCCCAGCGCGCTTTTTGCCTCGTGCGGAATCGTTGACCCGTCGTCCTCGACTGAAAATCAATAGCCGGAGGTGATCTAGGAATCCGCCAATGGTGTTTTCTCAGTGTTTCCCGAATGTTCCGAGGTGCTCGGAGATCGCTGTGATATCCGATTGCCAAGAGCGTGCCCCAAAGTTTTGCCGAGAGGCATTCGTGACCATTGAGATGTCACTTGGGAGACCTAATTGTCTTGCTTTGTCGGAGGTGAAATGATGTCCCTTGCCCTAGGGGTTGTGGGGAGTGGGTGGCACGAAGCTCGGACGTCAACATTTCCCCGTTTGAGCACAAAACGCAAGATTCTGTTTGAAGGGGACCTTTTTACTGCTGGAAACCTAAACAGGTTGTACAGTGCGGTGATGATTCATTTCCCTGGGCCTTAAGGTCCTTGGGATTGGTTGGTGTGGATTTCGTGCACTAACAATTTGTTAAAAGGGTCTCTGGCTATGCTTCTGCGTAGAAAAGGCCTCTTTTTACCGGTCGAGATCCACTCGGGGGACCAAGATGAGTCCCGGAATGCAGTCCAAAACCTATTCCCTGGTCTCAGTGATCCTTAGGTGTGTGTAGGCCTGTTTCCGGGTGTCGTTTATTTGTTCGTGGATCGGACGTTCCAGGAGCTCCGTCAAGAAGGCGTCTGCAAATGTTCAGGAGTGCCTCGGCTTGAGCAGGAGAGCTCTGAAATGCGCTCAGGGGTGCCATTGGTCATTTTGGTACCATAAGGGATTTTTAGAACTCCATATTGGACACCTTCTGATGCTCCGATGATCCGGCTATGAATAGTGCTACAGTGCCGATTTCTGCTATCCCGAGGTTTGTTGCCTGTCTGCTTCCTCTTATCGCCCCTCTTGTGCCCTTTGATGGCTCTTGTCTCTTCCTTGTAGTTCATGTCTCTGGGTCCCCACATCTATGTTCATCGGCCCGGCTGTGATTAGGGACTCGAGCTTTGATCGGGGGATCCTTGTTGGAACTGATGGGCCAAAATGGGGTGCTGACAGCTTGCCCCTCTTTGGTTGCAGGCTCGATTAGAGGGTGTAGCCAAAGATTAAGAGAAGCACCCCTTTTGGTTCCGGCGACCGTCCTTGGCTTCTCTGATAGCCACTGGCCCTCTTGCTTTGGATGTGAGGGTGAAAATTTAAGCAAATGTATAAACCTGCTGTGGGAAAAATGGAAGAGTCCGAGGTTAGGAAGTGGGAAGGTACCGAAAAGTAGTAAGTGTGGACGCGAAGTCCGTGGACGTGGAGTCCGAAGAGCAGTAAAGATGGACGCGAAGTCTGAAAAGTAGCAAAGATGGACGCGGAGTCCGAAAAGCTATAAAGGTAGACGCGGAGTCCGAAAAGCAATAAGGGTGGACGCGGGGTCCTAAAAGCAGTAAGGTGGACGCGGAGTCTAGAAAGCAGTAAAGTGGACGTGGAGTCCGGAAAGTAGTAAAGTGGACGCGGAGTTCGAAAAGCAATAAGGGTGGACGCGGAGTCCGAAAAGCAAGAAGGGTGGGCGCGGAATTCGAAAAGCAGTAAGGTGGATGGGCAGTCCGGCAAGCAGTAAAGTGGACGCGGAGTCCGAAAAGCAATAAAGGTGGACGCGGAGTCCGAAAAGCAATACGGGTGGACGCGGAGTCCGAAAAGCAGTAAGGTGGTCACAGAGTCTGGAAAGCAGTAAGGTGGACGCAGAGTCCGGAAAGCAGTAAAGTGGACGCGGAGTCCGAAAAGCAATAAAGGTGGACGTGGAGTCCGAAAAATAGTAAAGTAGACGTGGAGTCCGTGGACACGGAGTCCGAAAAACAGTAAAGTAGGCGTGGAGTTTGTGGACGCAGAGTCCGAAAAGCAGTAAGGTGGACGCGGAGTCCGAAAAGCAATAAAGTGGACACAGAGTCCGAAGAGCAATAAAGGTGGACGCGGAGTCCGAAAAGCAGTAAAGATGGACGCGGACTCCATGGACGCGTAGTCCGAAAAGTAGTAAGGTGGACGCGGAGTCCGAAAAGCAGTAAAAGTGGCGGAGTCCGTAAAGCAATAAAGGTGGACGCGGAGTCCGAAAAATAGTAGAGTGGACGCGAAGTCCAAAAAACATTAAAGGTGGACGCGGAGTCCGAAAAGCAATAAAGGTGGATGCGGAGTCGGAAAAGCAGTAGAGATGGACGCGGAGTCGGAAAAGCAGTAAGGTGGACGCGGAGTCCGAAAAGCAGTAAAGTGGACGCGGAGTCCGAAAAGCAATAAAGGTGGACGCGGAGCCCGAAAAGCAGTAAAGTGGACGCGGAGTCTGAAAAGCAATAAAGGTGGACGCGGAGCCCGAAAAGCAGTAAAGATGGACGCGGAGTCCGAAAAGCAATAAAGGTGGACGCAAAGTCCGTGGTCGCGGAGTCCAAAAAGTAGTAAAGAAGTAAATGCAAATTTGATAGGAGGGTGATAGGAAATATAGAAGTAGGAGTCCATGTTAAACGATAGTGCTTGACGTTGAACCGGAGTCACGTGTGGGCGACTTGGGATGCCGACTATTGCGTGGTGGGAAAGTCGCAAGGGATAGACATCTGGTGACCCATTGAGGACCCTCCGGTCGATTTGAGATTGCGACTTGTCGCGTGAGGCAATTGTGAGTCCATTAAGCAGGAGATGCCCCTTGGGATTCTATGTCGCATCTGCACGCGGGAGAAAATAGTAGCTAACGGTGGATGTCAGTCGCGTGAGACCACTGAAATTGCGATGTGTACAAGGAATCTATGTAACGATGTTTTTGGAGATTTCAATTGGGTGACCGTTTGAGGGTTGCAATGTCCCTGAAAGTGAAAGGCATTTCGTAGAATGGGTGCGACCCGTGGAGTGTATGCGAAAAGGTAAAGGGAGGGATCTTTTGGGATCCTCCAAATCAAGGATACGACGATTCAATCCTGTTTCGAAGCATGTCTCGAGTCGTTGAGATTCGGAGAGAGTTTGCTTGTGTCGAAGACTGCCGAACCACTACTCGTTGTAGCCTCACGCGAAGTGTCGCTGTTCTTTCGTGGTCGAGCCGACAATTGCCCCTTATTTTTGCCTAGATCGCAAAGTGCATGATGGCCTAGCGGGGTATTTTGTTTTGACATTTCTCTCATGAAACTGTCCTTTTGCTACGACCGCTGAGTTAGGGTTCGATCGCACCTCTTTGTTCCTTTAACTTTTGCCTAGACCGCCCTTTGTGGGTTTTCGGTCTAGCGAGGACTTGATTTGTGCTCTCCTTTTGCCATGGCTCTCTTTTACGGGATTTTAAGCCATGCCCCTCGTTCCCTAGCTTTTGCCTAGGCCGCCTCAGGGAGGTTTTCGACCTAGCGGGAAGTTATTCTCTTAAGAAGGTTTTGAGGTAAGGAAGAATGATGGGAGTAGATACAAGTATGGGTGAATAGAGAAATCGTTATAATGAAACGGGCGCGAGACCCGACAAATGAAAAGCGAATGTGTCGCTCGCGACTTGCAATGGTGGGAGGATGAAGGAGTCGTAGGGTGCCAAAGGTGTTCAGGGATAGTATTTCTTGATAGCGTCGGCATTGACCGGAAGCGCGTTTTCAGTCCCGTCCATATCGCTTAGGATGATTGCCCCACTGGAGAAGGTTTCCCTGACAACGAAAGGCCCATCATATTTGTACGAGAACTTCCCCCTAGAGTCAGGCGCGACGTGTAGGACCCTCCGTAGTACGAGGTCGCCGGGGTTAAACTCGCGATGGCGGACCCTCGCATTGAACGCTCGGACCATCTTTGTTGGTAACATTGCCCGAGGCAAAGTGCTTTCAGCCTCCTCTCGTCGATGAGATTGAGCTGTTCATAGCGCTGTTTTGCCCACTCTGCTTCTTCGAGTTCGGTCTCGGCAAGGATCCTCATGGAGGGGATTTCCACTTCAATCGGGAGGACTGCTTCCATGCCGTAGATCAAGAAATACGAGGTTGCCCCAGTAGAAGTACGAATGGACGTTCGGTACGCCAAGAGTGTGTAAGGGAGCATCTCGTGCCAATCCTTGTAATTCACCGTCATTTTTTCGATGATCTTCTTGATGTTCTTGTTTGTGGCTTCCACTGCACCATTCATTTGGGGACAGTACGGAGTGGAATTGCGGTGTTGGATTTTGAATTGTGCACAGAGCTCGTTGATGATCTTATTGTTTAGGTTCTTGGCATTGTCCGTGATGATTGTTGCAGGGACTCCGTAACGGGTGACGATGTCACGCTTGAGAAAACGGGCCACGGCTTTTGCAGTGACCGAGGAGAGCATTATAGCCTCGATCCACTTGGTGAAGTAGTTAATCGCCACCGAGATGAACAAGTGTCCGTTGGATGCTTTGGGGCTGATCGGGCCGATCACGTCAATACCCCACATCGAGGCCGTCATTGGACGTAATTCATTAGGGGGCGCTTTGATCTGGTCAACGTAGACCTGGCATCGGTGACAGAGCCTGACGTGCTTTACGCAGTCGGTCTCCATGGTGGACCAATAGTAGCCCAGGCGCATGAGCTTCTTAGCGAGCATGAGCCCATTCATGTGGGGTTCACAACTTCCTCCGTGCACTTCCTCCATGAGGCGTCGGGCTTCGTGTTCGTTGATACACCGAAGTAGCGTAGTGTCGAAAGAGCGACGATGGAGTGTCTCACCGCTCAGGAAGTAATGTACCGCGAGTCACCTGAGCGTCTTCCAGTCACGACGATCGACGAATGGAGGATATTGGCCAGTTTGCAGGAAGTTCTTAATGTCTTCGTACCACGGTTTCGCATCGGTTGCCTCAATCACGTCACAGTGGGCGGTTCCTTTGGTGATCTCGATCTCGAGGGGCTCGGCAAGGTTTTTCTTCGTGATGCTCACCATGGAAGCGAACGTCGCGAGTGCGTCTGCAAATTGGTTCTTCATGCGTGATGTATAAGTAAACGAGATCTTTTCGAAGTTCTCCGCTAACCCCTCGAGATACTCGTCGTATGGTACCAGCTTTGCATCCTTTATCTTCCATTGTCCCAACGTCTGGAAGATTGTGAGCATGAAGTCACCAAATACTTCTAGCTCCTTCACCTTGAAATCGATTGCCGCTTGTAGACCAAGAATGCATGCCTCATACTCGGCCACGTTATTGGTGCAGGAGAAGTTGACCTTCGCGGCCACCGAATAATAGCGTCCGTCAGGGAATATCAGTATTGCGCCTATACCGGATCCGGTAGAATTGACTGCACCGTCGAAATACATTTTTCACGTAGGCTTATCCTCATCCCTGTCCAGTTGGAGGATCCCTTCGTTTGCGAAGTCAAGATTGATCGGTGTGTCATTCTCGACCGAGAACTCCGCTAAATGGTTTGCGATTCCCAGCCCCTTGACTGACGTGCGAGGCACGTACTCGATGTCGTACTCCGTTAACTGACAACGCCATTTCGCGAAATTCCTCATGGAGGACGGACTATCGAGCAAATACCTCAGGGGATCCGCTTTTGACAGCAAGCGGATTGTATGGTGCGTATACTGCCGGAGCCTCTGCATGACCCATGCCAGCGCGCAACATATCTTCTCGATTTCTGGGTAGTTGGATTCCCCTTCCGTAAATTTCTTGCTCAACTAGTAGATTGCGCGTTCTGTATGTGTGGACTCGTCCTCTTACCCCAACATGCACCCTAACGACTGCCGGCGCACAGTTCGGTATAAGATGAGGGGACGATCTGGTGCAGGTGGGACCAACACCGGCGGCTGAATTATGTATGCTTTGATGGTGTCAAAGGCCTTCTAACATTCCTCATCCCACTCGACCGCCACATTCTTACAGAGCAGGCGGAAGAGAGGTTAACATTTATCCGTGAGGTTTGCGATGAAACGCGCAATGTAATTCAGCCGTCCTAGGAAACCTCGAACTTTGCGAACCGACGATGGTGGGGGCAACTCCCTGATTGCCTTAACTTTGTCCGAGTCGACCTCGATGCCACGTTCGCTGACCACAAACCCTAACAGTTTTCCCGACTTGGCACCGAATGTGCACTTCGCCGGATTGAGTCGGAGCTTGTATTCCCTTAGACTGTCGAAGAGGCGCTTCAGGTTGACGAGGTGATCTTCCCCTTCTTTGGACTTAGTGATCATGTCGTCAACGTAGACCTCGATTTCCTTATGCATCAAGTCGTGGAACAACGTGACCCATGGCCCTCTAGTAGGTTGCCTCGAAATTTTTGAGGCTGAAAAGCATGACCCGTGTCAGCACCCCATTTTGGCTCACCGATTTAAATTACATCATCAGCAATGATCCAAGCCATGACTTGAGCAGAATACAGAAAAACGGCTCAACAGAGCAGGAAATCACTATTCATCCTCAAGTCGGCAAAATCAAGCAGATGACATGTACACACGATAGAAGGACTCCAGGGGTCACCAAAGGACAACAGAATGACTAGAGAGCTCAACAATGTCCAAAACCGACATTTCCAGTGTACCACATGGATAGTCCTATTTTCCGATAGTTCGCTCGACAGCCAATATTGGACTTCAAAAATCCACATCGATGCCAAACAGAACAACTTTCTGTATACAGAAAAATTTTCAATGGAAGTCCAAAAATGCCGGTTTCTCGGAGAAAAGTTAATTCCAAATATCAGATGCGGCCATGCCCCACAATCATACAGAGCACGAGCAGTGTTTCAGATTGTCTTTTGGAAGCCATACAAACACCCTGAATGACTTCCGAGCTACAAAACGGGCATACCCCTCTTCGGAAGATCATAACCGGAGACTGATCTGACGGAATTACGGCAAACGAAGTTCATACTACATTGCCCTGAAAACTCCAGCGGACATTCGCAATTGGGCAAAACAGACAGCAAAACCCTTCTCGGTTTCCCGAGTAACCTCCGAGGAGCACAAAAGGCCATTTTCAGTGAAGATCCATATCCGGAGGTCCTCTTTGGGGAAACTTGATGCCGGATGCTTACATTACACAATGCTAGCCTTCTCAAGGCTCAACGTGGAATCGTCGGAATGAATCACACAACTCATGTAGACCTCCCAAGCAGTGCTTTAGAGGTCTCAGTTACACTTTTCAAGTCCTTAGAGATCCAATCTCGACAAACGGAGATCACAGTAATTTCCGGAGCACCCAAGCAACTCAGAAAGCAATCTGAGAAATCCAGTTTCCACCTCCTAGGACATCTCCAACTCCACATTTGCATTACTGGCTTAAGGGACAATTGTTCACGTTGTCTGACAATTTACGTCAAAATGACCAACGTGAGATGCAGACACAAGATATGCTGTCAGAAGCGGACAACTTTGCTCTGGTCACCTGCAATGAGCAAAATCGGCTTCCGAGCCAAAAATCACACAAATATTCCTTTGGGCGAAATGGAGGATTTCGGGCTCGTTTGAATCATTTTCGCACGCCCAATGACAATTCGACATTTGTTTGATCCACGAACCTCGAACACACGATCAATCGAGACCCGAACTTTGGCCCGAACTTACCTCACGACCCGTGGGACCCACGGCCAACTCATTGCCGCCTCACCCATGCCTATTGTCGTCCATGTCCCTTGGCTTTTTCCTTCAAGGCAACTTGCATTTGTCTTCCACTTTAAAATATCTAAGTGTTTGAAGACAACACTCCAAGCTCATCAATGCTCTTATCTCTTCTCCATTAATGCAATGGATGAGGATTGAGCTTGATATTTCCTTAAGAAATTCGGATTCCACTAATCCATGGCCCTAATTGCACTTTTCTTCACTAATCTTACATTTAAGCTTTCCTATATATTGTCCAAATGTCATTAACTTAAGGAGACACCTTCAAGCACTCTCTCTCTAGCATTTCTCACTCAAACAAATGCTCTCAACCTCCCAAGAACTTCAGCAAAATCGCAGCTAGCAAGAACACCCCAAAAACCAAGTAAAACACTCAAGACTTAAGTCGGAATCCATCCCGACTTAAATCCAAACTTCACCAAACTTCATATCCTACATGTTTTCGACCCCCTCTATCCATTTCCGAGCTTAGATTTCAAGTTTGAAGCCTCTAAGTTAGAGAATCAGCTCAGTACAGAATCGAGCACAGTTTTGGCCGGGTCAAAACTTCCAACCCTGTTTTCTCACCTTTTCAAGTCGGTCTGAACTTTCAAAACCCATCACACACCTCCGGGGGTTCGTTAGGAGTTGGGAGCCACCGACCTTGCTCAAAAATTACATCGGAATCCACTGTTATGAATTCCGACCCGGAAACTGCTCAGTCGGGCCGGCGTTTCTGACTGTCTGTTCGGTTTTCTTGTAGATCGGGTCGATCCGTGACCCGTTTCGACAAAAGACCACTTCTATCACCTTTGGGGATCAGTTCGGAGTCAGGATCCATTGGCCTTGCTCAAAAATTCCATCGCAATCCACTGTTATGAATTCCGACCCAAAAACTGCCCAATCGGGCCTGTTTCCAGACGTGCTCTGTTTTCGGTGATTTTTGCAGGACTATACGAGTCGACCCGACAACTCTGGGAACAAACAACCACCATGATCACCTAGAGGGGTCCCTTGGCTACCTAAGGCCGCCGACCTTGCTTCAAAATTCCATATGGAGCCTCCGTGGCGACGTCCG
Organism: Punica granatum; assembly: GCF_007655135.1. NCBI lineage: Eukaryota > Viridiplantae > Streptophyta > Magnoliopsida > Myrtales > Lythraceae > Punica > Punica granatum. The sequence continues at coordinate 20,780,351 of NC_045127.1, read as the reverse complement.
ACCGGACTTGTGCCAGTCAGGTCTGTCCACCCTTCCAGTCGGGTCTGTTGCTTACCATTCGGGTCTGTGCAAGCCAAAACAGCCCAAACCCGACCCACCAACGGACCAACCCGACTCTTGAAGGTCCCATCCCGCCTCTCGGGACTAGGTATGACCATTCCCGACTTAAAGGAGCTAGGACTTTTATATTATTGTTGTGTTTATGGAGTTTTAAGGGGTTTTAAGCATAATTTTAATTCCGAACTTTAATTTTATGCAATTTCCTTATTACACCAAGCATGTTTATCATCGTTTAACGTGCTATTATGTAGGGAAATATTTAAATCGAAGTCAAGGAAACCATCCCAACCCGGAAAAGCCGAGATCGTTCGGGTTAACCTCTCCATGAGGTAACCGAGAGCATTCTTGACCTTTTTTGGTCAAGACCGGATTCCTTTACTCCGATTTAAATCGTTTCCCGAGTTTTATTGTTTTTCTCACATCCATGAAGTCGGTATTGTTTTATCGATTCCTTAAATAATATGTTTGTGCATGTTTGCATGTTTGAATGTGTTATTTAAATCATGATAATACCGACTTTCGTTTAATCGTGTTATTTAACATGTTTGATGTTTGAGCATGCGAGAAACGATTCAAAACAAGACGGGGAAAACTCGTGAAACCAAATACAAGCCATGAGATCTCTCGGCTTTCTCCAAGGAGAATAGGCCGAGAGTCTCATGGAGTTATTCGGGTTCCATGAGGCTTCCTCTTCCCGTTTTAAATTCGTTCTCGGATTTCGTGTAATTTGCAAGTTCAATTACATCGAGAATCTCACATGAAATGTCTTTCCAAATCAAAATATGCATGGATTCGCAATGCGGTGACCCTTTTGGGCCTATTAGGACCAAAGGATGTTTCGGCCATCGTTGGCCGAATCATCCTTAGTCTTTCTTGACCCGTCTTGGTCACCCAGTCACTAATCGTTTTCGTAATTAATGCATTCGGCACAACCCTTAAGCATTAATTTCACAAACGGGTTAATCGGGACGCTCACATGATTAAACCCACTTCACACTGATAAAGTTTACACGAATTGGCCATTAACTGATAACTCACGTCGATGAGTTGTCAAATGACATTGGTGCCCTTTTCAAACTTATCAATTTCAAAACCCGAAACGCGCGGTCCGATGTAGCATGGACGTCTGAAAAGGGCTTTTGTGCCTCAACTTGAGTTTTTACCTGATTCCAAGTAACTCAGGTCAGAATACATAAGACTTTTCTAGATCACTTCCGGGTAGATCGACCGATTCTTTGGCTTTTTTGGGGTTCTTGCATAACCCTGGACGATCCAGGAAATTGGTCGACACCGGCTACAGACCGAGGTGGCCCGCACTACGATGTTTTCCCTTTTCTGAAAACAATTTTCTAATAAAGGACAAAATCGTCTTTTCACAATTCAGCGACACCCCTAGGGTTAGCATGACAGAAACACTACAGTACGGGATAAGAATGGGCTACCTGTTCAGGTGCAGGTTCATCTGCATAGCCTTTTCTTATCTAACTGATGAGTTTATGTCATCCTGACATAGACTCGGGTAACTAGAACAGTTATTTCTGTCCGAAAACATGCAAAATGTTGATTAACCTTTCACTCGACCTAACCAAACACTAGATAATGGTTAGGAGGAATTCTAGATTCCAAATCTAGAGTCAAAACACAAGTTTGGCTAATTCAGTGGAAATTCAGTGTCACAATACATAACAACTGTAAAAGCAATCCACACACATGAGATTTGACTCTCTTTTTCAAGTTTCCAACAAAAGCCGAATGCTAAAACATTGGCACGTGTTTGATTGCTTAGCATATGGCATTTGCTCGCAAAAACACCCTTGGGTTAATAATCTGTTAATTCACGTAAACACGACAATAACAAACACCTTGTCTGTTATTAGCATGTTGCGTGTTATCTTTCCGCACTTGTTTGCCATACGGGTTGAGTCTGATTCCTAGGCTGAATAATATTAGGGTTCAAAGCCCTAATCATCGATCACAGGATCCAACGCCCTAATCAACACTCACAGGGTTCAACGCCCTATTCAGTGAGAGCGTACATTGAATTTCAGTTCTTCGGTTTTTTCCCTAAACTCACCGTGTGTTAGAGCTGAATAATAACCGAGCGCGAATCGGTTGGAGTTCGATCATTTGTAATTTATATTTTATTGTATTTCTGAGAGCATTGTAAGGATTTTATTTTGTACATTCATTCTGTAAGAATTCCAGTCGGTGAGCGAACGGTCCGAGATTCGAATTAATCGAATTGGTCTAATGCTTGCCCAAAGAAAAGTAAATCCAATAACTCGCAGTTCTGGTTCACGCAGGGATTCCACCTCCATGGTTCGATGAACTGTAACATAAGATTGTGAACCAATTCCCCGACACACGGGTTTACTTCTCTCTCGGTTTCTCCACCGACATCGTTTAATTCACCGAATATTCGGTGTCAAAACGTGCGAGACGAGTGTAGCTTAATTCATGCGGTAAATCATAAAACATGCAAGCCTAGCAAACCAGAGTGCCGAAAGGGTGTGCGGGATACAGGCCCGCACATAACATGAACCCCCGACCACGGATTTTCCGGTTCCGCACAGATCAATGCCTTAACGACAAACTAGGTATTCTATACCCCTAGACCTGGGTAACTTATCCGCCCTTGACCTTTGGGTCGTAAAATGATAAGTGGCGACTCATTCTCTCATGCGTGTCCGTCACGCGTCCCCACGGGAAGGTGGACCTTCCCCAAGCCGCGCGATCCAAAAGCGCGCAAGCGGGTCCCGACGAGAGTCCACATTCGGGTCCGTACAGCTTGGCGACTCCACTGGGGTCATAATTAGTGGGTTCAGGCTCGATCCGTTTGCTTGCTTGCATGTTTATTTATCGCTTTCCGTACATTTATTTTGCACACATTTACTTTTCTGCACTCGCATTGCATCATTCTAGTGGATTTAGGTACCACGCTTGAAATCCCACGAGCGGCAATCTAGGAATCTAGGTTAGACAGGAGTTCGAAGTAGGGGTACGGCGCGCGGTTCAACTGTCGCTTAGGCCTTGAAAAAAATCTCGCCCGATTTCAAGGGATTGACACCCTTGAATCGGGAACCCCCATTCCTAGTTAGTGGTTTTTTCAGTAGAACACTGAAACCATGCATAAACAGGGACCGTCATGCTGGACCAAAACAAACCTCATGCCGCCAATCAACCCAAAGTCCAGTCTTTGAGCCGGCTCATAGTTTTTCTTTTAGGCGGGCCTTTTGTTGTTTTTCTATAATGAGCGATGTACATTGTAACAGATACAGTTATACTTTACTTTTCTGCACTGCATGCATGTTTTCAAACAAACTAGGACATTGCATTGGTTTATTGCTTAAGTTCCCTTTTTCAAATGAACCATCTTCGTAAATCTAGGAACTTGAATCAAATCAATGCAACGGCATTAGCTTTTGAAAATTCATACATTTCCTACATCCGATATTTGCACAGTAACTACCATGTCCTCGCACGACAAGCGAGTTGTGCCAACCTTCGCGGGTAGACCACCCGCGATCTTCACTTCTCCATAGCGAGATGTGCTATGACCAGAAGCCGAGTCCATCCCAGCCACCCACCCCGCAAGACAGGCGAGTCGTGCCTACTTTCGCGGGCAGGCCACTCGTGGCCTTCACCCTTCCTCCACGGTAGACGAGCTGTGGCCCGAGGGCCGATCAACCTTCCCAGGCGAAGTTAACTAACACTAACTTCTTCCTAACAGAGAGTGTCACCGCGTGATCGGACGCACATCCCTCCGCGTGACCCCACGCATCTACCAATGATCAAGCGTGCCTCACACATGTCAAAGCATGTTCACACCAACTCATACATGCCTGCTCAATGCATCAATGCATGTCTCTTGGTGTGCTCGCACGACACCTACCAGCCCAGTTCGCTTCCCTACACTCTTGCATTGAAATCCTGAACAGTTCATACTCCTTCATTGTTTTCTTTTCCCATTGCAGGAAATTCTCAACAAGAAGACAGCTTGAATACTGAGCGACCACAATTAAGACAACAAACGTCTCTCATCCAGCTCCTTGGGATTTCAACACTAAGTCCCCATCCTTGCTCCACAGAGCAATACCGCAAGCAAATCAGCGTCACCGCCTTGCAGCGCCCTGCGCTATTCCCCAGCATTGACCTTTGCTTTCACATTTCTTGCACATTCCTATGGACCCCGCATTTACTGCATTGGGCTCCGGCCCTACATCGGGCTTTGCCCCTACATCGGGCTCCAGCCCCGCATTTACTGCATTGGGCTCCGGCCCTACATTGGGCTTCGGCCCTGCATCAGGCTCCGACCCCACTTTTGGGCTTTGGCCTTTCATCGGGCTTCGGCCCCACTTTTGGGCTTCTACCCCGCATCGGGCCTCGGTCCTGCATTTACTGCTTTTGGGCCCCGGCCCAGCATTTACTGCTTTTGGGCTCCGGCCTCGCATTTACTGCTTTCAGGTTTTGACACCTCGCATTTACTGCTTTCAGGCTCATCTGAAATCCAAAATCGACTTGGATTCAAATTCATCCAAGCAATACTTCGAGGAGCAAGTCTAATCCTTCAACTGCAAAGACCGGAAGTGACAGCTCCACAAACAGAGCATGACCCAACTCTCGATCGCAGGAGATACCAGCACGGTCATGCCTCAGATCAAAGAATGGATCTCACCCGTCCTCTGCCGTCTCCGCCAACTAAGCACTGGAATAACATGCGCAGTCTTCTTTAAACTCTCTTTTGCTTTAATTTAAATCCATTCCTACAAATGGGTTCCCGACATGAACAAATCCTTCAAACAGGACATTAGGACAGTTTTTGCGACGCCCTATTAGTTCTGTTGGACCTGTTCGACTCGCCTGTCCTCATGGGACCCGGCTCCTTGAGCCTTCCTTAGGACGACTACGCATGCCTATTCGCAACCAGGGAAAATATGCTTATGTGACCTCAGTCACGGTCTAACCACTCCAAAGTGATGATGACCAGATTCCCGGAAACAAATGTCGGCTGCACACGACACCCCATGGGTTGCGTGCGAAACAAAAAGGGATTTTCCCATGGGACCACCCCATATTTCTTACCACATATTCCCCTGCATAATTGCCTAATGCGTTGTCTCCTTTGTCATCTTTCACAGGGGCACATTGACCACAAGCGAAGAGCGATGCGCGAGTTCACGCTTCCCCGAGAACTTGTCTCGGACCCTTTCCTTATACTTTGACGAGGGAGGTGTCTGACGATGAGGTATCCCCCTATGAAGTCGAAGATGAGGACAATTGAGCGAATCACTCAGCATTGATGCAATCGTCTTCCTCGAATATTCATTGGCTTTAACAGCGTGCACCCCCCAAGAGGTACGCACTGTAAAGAACAACAAGAGATGATCGGAGACATCGCACAAGGCGCTTGCCACAGGCCACTTCCACAAAATGAAGACCGGGGCATCCCCGATCAACATTCACACAGGGGCAACCTCGGTTCTCTATTCATGGGGCAATTTGACATTTTCTTTTCCTAGACAACAGGGGAAATTCACATGTAACGCTTGCAAGGGCAAATGATACGAAGTTCAGCTTTCGAGTGTACGAGAGTCAAACTTCCAAGAAAGCCGGCCCTCACAAAATAGGGCTAGCAACACACAACAAGTCTCCACGAGGCGAAGCACACCAAAGCGGCCTCGACAATCCAAAGTCGAGGAGTTTCAAGCAAATCCAAGGGGCACAAAACAAACCCCGGCTGCAAGAAAAAAACTGAGCGAAAAGAAGCGGAAAAATCCGCCAATGAAGAGAGAGAGAAAAAGAAGCGGGAAAAACCCGCCAACCAACAAAACAGGGCAACGCCAACGTTCACCAAAAGCATCGGCACGGCCAATTCAAAAGCAGTCAATAAACCCTGAACAACTCCTCGATGTAGACAGAACACAATACACTCGGAGGTTGAATCCTTCGAACCCTTTGCCCTTGCAAATTCGAGAGATAAAAGAATCGAGCTTGCTAGATTGAAAACCCCTTTTGGGGGCAGCCTAGGCAAAAGCTAGGGCAAAAGAGAGGCACGATCGGAAACTCCTTTGTGGGCGGTCGTGGCAAAAGGAGAGTTCATCCCCTTTAGGTTGAGAGGTATGGCCCCGAGGTGGGTGACCGTAGCAAAAGGAGAGTTAAACGAGAGATGGATAAAAATGACCTCCTGGTTCTTCACACATCGTGCGGACTAAGGATCCTCAATGGAAGTGGCCAGATTATCTACTCCAACATGATCCTCGATCAGCCCTCCAACACAGCTCAATCGTCCAACGTGGAGGATTCCTCCTCAAGCACAGTGGGCAAACCGAGCATGCCATCCAAGCAGTTTGGGATAGCCTACACAACAGAGGAACAGAGGAAAAGGGGTACATCTCGCTACAGGCGTGAACTCATGTATCCTTTTAGCTTGGGGCAGCGTGTTCCCCCAAGCTTTCTCTTTTCTCTTTGTCTTTGCATAACTCCAGAATGGGTCACAGTCACCCTTCAACAGGCTACCACAAAGCCAAATCCCAGACATTCCTTTTCGAGGTCTAGTCATAGCATTTTGGAAATGGTCAGACCGAGTCTAATCAAATCTGGGTAAAAATCCCCATGCGGGTTACAAAAGCAGTCGCTTTATGGCACCCCGATGAGAAGGGTCCAAAGCTGACGAGCGTGTTAAACAAATGATAGAGCTGGTAGGGCATCGTCGAGGAAGTCTCGATATGCCCATGCATGACTAAAGGGAGCCTTGGAGGCCTCGTATCTAGGCCTCTGAGAACGGGGACCTACTTGCACTGTCAAAGCAAAAATCTTCAAGGGTTGCTCAGGCAACCCGAAACTGAAGATTTGCGTGTCGCAATAACATTTTCATGCTTACCTGTGTCCATCACTTGTTAATATTTCTCTTATGATTGACTAGTAATGCCAGGATCACAGGTATCACAAGCATCACAAGAACTACGCCGGACTCTGATTCCCAACCACATGGGATACGTAGGCGCTCATTCCCTAGAGCTCGAGTCTCGCAGGACAAGATGCCGAATCCTGGCGAACTTCCAACAGGTCAAAGTACGATTGCCCAAGCCAGTAAAACTGATCTTCAGCAAAGTGTAACCACTCCAGCAACACGTGCCTTTGACAGATCAGCACTTTCGGGGCAGCATCTGCCCCACACAGCCACACCACCACTATTTTACTGCTTTCGGGTTTCACACCCAACATTTACTGCTTTCGGGTTTCACACCCACACGGGTTTCACACCCAACATTTACTGCTTTCAGGTTACACACCCAACATTTATTGCTTTCGAGTTTCACACCCAACATTTACTGCTTTCGGGTTTCACACCCACACGGGTTTCACACCCAACATTTACTGCTTTCGGGTTACACACCCAACATTTACTGCTTTCGGGTTTCATACCCAACGTTTACTCTTTCGGGTTTCACACCCACACGGGTTACACACCCAACATTTACTGCTTCCGGGTTTCACACCCACACGGGTTTCACACCCAACATTTACTGCTTTCCGGTTACACACCCAACATTTACTGCTTTCGGGTTTCACACCCAACATTTACTGCTTTCGGGTTACACACCCAACATTTACTGCTTTCGGGTTTCACATCCACACGGGTTGCACACCCAACATTTACTGCTTTCGGGTTTCACACCCACACGGGTTACACACCCAACATTTCCTGCTTTCGGGTTACACACCCACACATTTACTGTTTTCGAGTTACACACCCAACATTTACCGTTTTCAGGTTATACACCCCACATTTATTACTTTCGGATTCCACACCTACCTAAGTAACACACCTTTCATTAAGCTCAGCACTTTTCATTAAGCTTGGCATATCGTTTTTTTAATTAAACAAAGCATTTCCCATTAACTGCAATTTCCTTTATGCATGCACCCAGCTTCTTACTACCAAACTTATGCACATCTCACCTCACTTCGTTTATTTTTCTGTTAGGCACAATATCCCATATATCCAAAGCAAGAAGGAGAAGACCATTGTAGGAATTTCCATATCGATCATTGCTATCAAATTGGGGTGCTTCTGAGGTCTTTGGCTGCATCCTCTACTCGAGCACGCAGTCAAAGAGGGGCAAGCTGTCAGCACCCCATTTTGGCTCACCGATTTAAATTACATCATCAGCAATGATCCAAGCCATGACTTGAGCATAATACAGAAAAACGGCTTAACAGAGCAGGAAATCACTATTCATCCTCAAGTCAGTAAAATCAAGCAGATGACATGTACACACGACAGAAGGACTCCAGGGGTCACCAAAGGACAACAGAGTGACTAGAGAGCTCAATAATGTCCAAAACCGACATTTCCATGTACTACATGGACAGTTCTATTTTTCGATAGTTCGCTCGACCGTCGGAAGACAGCCAATATTGGACTTCAAAAATCCACATCGATGCCTGTGCGCACCCGAATTTCATCTCGTCGGGGCACGCATGCGCGCGCCTAAGCAAACGCGGCTTGGGAGTGTCCACCTTCCCGGGGACGCGCGAAGGACGCACGTGAGAAGGAGTCGCCACTTACCATTTTACGACCCGAAGGTCGAGGGCCGGCAAGTTACCCGAGTCTAGGGGTACGGGGTACACCTAAATGCTAAGGCAATGGTCATACGGAACCGAAAATTCCTAATTCGGGGGTTCTATTACGTGCGGGCCTATATCCCGCACGCTTTTCGGTACTCTAGCTTGCTAGGCTTGCCATTTTGCTTATTTACCGCGTGATTTAGGGTCGCACTCGACTCGCCCGTTTTGACACCGTTAAACCGATGAATCGATTGAGCTGGACCAAGAATCCGAAGGATGAGTAGGCTTGTGAGTCAAAGAATCGGTTCGCTATCTTAGCGTTACAGTTCTTCGGACCGTGACGGTCGATTCCCTGCGCGAACCAAGACCATGATTATTCGAGCTTACTCATTCCTTGGTGACGATAGACCGACTTAGCCGACTCGACACTCGGACCTCTTGCTCACCGACCGGGATCCTTACAAGTTCATGAATAAACGTACAAATAAGATCCTCACAATATACACTCGAATAATTACGGAATACAACTGAATGAAATAAATGGATCCCGATCGGTTTGCATTGGGCCAATATTCCGCTTTGGCTCACCGTGTATTTTGAATAACCGATAAGTAAATTGAGGCAACGCGGGCTCAAAGAGCCGGGGGTCGGGTCCGATCGATCCAACGGTTCTCGGAGAACCAGTCTGTTCTCACTGTATCTGATGGGCCGATCGAGTTCCCGGGTGATATCTAGATCCGTTTCACACGCCCAATCCAAATTGCCTTCCACATAGGCTGTGTTCGGAGTGTAACGGTGAACCGAGGCTAGATCCCATTCCGCACTCGGGTTGCACGCGCTCGGTGAATTAGGAGGCGTTGGACCTCTTGTTCGGTGGTTTGGGGCGTTGGACCCCGTGTAACACGTAACCTATGGGCTCGGGCCCGAATCACGACAAATCAGCAAAAAGCAAGAATAAAACACAAGAAAACTGATAAAACTGATGAAATACAGACAACAACTGATAAGTATCGATGAATACAGACAAATTGTGTATTAGGCCGAATGTACGTGATTTAATCAGTTATTAACCGGGGTTGGTTATCAAACAATGTATCTAGCCTAGAAAAACATAGATGGTGGATTAGAATGGGATTCAGGGCCAATTACATACGTGTGTTTGTTTTAAAACTCTTATTCAGTTAGGTGTCACTGCGGTTTCACCGAATTAGCCAAACTCGTATTTTGACTCTATATTGGAATCTATCATTCCGCCTATCCATTATCTAGGGTTTGATTAGGTCGGGTATATGATTAGTCTGGTTCCTTGTGTTTTGTAATTGAAATAACGTGCTCCCCACCGAATCTACGATAAGAAGATAGAAACACCGAAAGTGGACGGAATGGGCCGTGCGAATGAGACTCATACCGGGACGGGTAGCCCTTTTTCGTCCATAGATCGAGGCGTTTCCGACTCCCTAACGCCTAGGGTATCGGTGAATCACAGAATGACGATTATGCCCTTGGGTAATGAAATTGCAATGTTCATGTATAAATTGGAGATCGCACCACACGAAGGAGTCTAAGAAGAACTCTCGTGCCCCGACTCGGGCAGCCTCAAATCGGGCCCGGACTCGAGTCATGGCACGTGAGTACTCCCTAGACATCGACTCTATTCGTGTCACACGACTCGGTATTTTGAAATTGTGAATTTTCAATGAAAAAGGGCATTTCCACCATTCCATGAACCATCGATGCGTTCATCAATTTATTAATTGATTTGCCCAATTGTTTGGCCCCAGTGGTTTAATTAGCCGAGTGGTACGTTCCCTTTGCTCGTTTGTGAGATTCTTCAATATTTATTATACCATGTTGCGATTACGATTTTGACGGTTGACATCCGGATTATAATATGTCTAACAAGTAATGAATGTGTAGGCAACGATTAAAAGGAAGTGTAATTACGAACAATTCCAAGGATCGGTTTTGGAACGAAGGAGAGACCAACCGAGACTCCAAGGAGGTCACGGATGACTCGGCCACCCTTTGAGGGTGAATGGCCGAATACTCCTTGACCCGATTCGAGTTTCGGTGGGTATTTCATGTCGCTCCTAATCAGCCCTTGCATGCAACGAACGACATACACATGAGGATGACATATGTTTTATAAGATTGACATTAACGTGACACTGATTTACACAAATAAACACACAAGACATTCAAAACATCGTATTCACGAAATCAACAAACAATTTTATCCAATTTCACGATAGGATTAAGGGTGGTGTGCGGGAATCATGCGGCCTCCAGGAAAGGAGAGCCCGAAGACTTCGGGCACACCAAGAAGCCTCACGGCCCCTATTGCAAAGGGGATGGCCGTGGGTTCCTTGGTATGGTCGAACCCCTCTCAAGCTCTTCTCCCATGATCCCGTATTATTCCCTTCATTTAATCACGTTTAGCCATGGTCCTAATCACATGAAATCATACAAAACACGCACGAACGACACATTTGAATGGAAACAACAACACGACATCGATTCGACTAATAACGAAATGGATGAAAACACGGGAATCGGCCCGAATCGGGGTGGAAGAAGGTTTCCCGGACTCGTGTGGTCCAAGGAAGCTCTTGGCCACATTCCTTCAAGGAAGGCCGTGAGCTTCCATGGCTCACACGGGTCGGGAGAGTTTCTCCGGCCCCGATTCGGGTCTTTTCCCGTCATGCCATCATGCTATATGCAATTAACGGTGAAGAGACGTAGGAATCAACTCTTTTCGGGAAAAGAGAGAGCACCCTAGCCCCGGGCAAGCCAAGGGAGCTCACGGGTCTCTCCCTAGAGACTAGGCCGTGAGTCCCGTGGCCCAACCGTGGCCAAGGGAACCTCTCCCATCCGGAACCGAGCCCCTTCCCACCGTGGCACGCAAGCTCACACATCATATGGACATGGCACGATCATACAAGTAGATATAACGTACGAACGTTGCATGAAAATGCATGGGAGGCATAGATCCGAAAGAAAAACGTGAGCTTTCATGCATCTCGAACCTTTAAACCATATAAACACTTCATGCAAGCAAAGGTTAAGGGTTCTAACGTATCTAAGTTGTAAATAGATGTTACCTAGCCTCGTTGCACGAGGAGAAGAGTCGGGGAAGCGGTCGTGGGAGCCGCGAGACTCGGCTAGGAGCTACGGGTGAGTGATCCGAGAGAAAGACAGCCGCGGCAACTCGGGAAGAATGAGGTCGGCACGCTAGCTCTGGCCACGGCACGGTGCGAGATCGGGCTCCTTGGACTCCTAAGGGGCAGACCTAGACGTTCACGAACAACTCCGAACGTGCCAAGGCCTGAACACACCCGAAACAGTGAGAAGAAACTCGGGGAAAACCAACGGAACCCGATAAAAGGAAAGGGGTGGAACGGAGGTTGTGCGCGGTGGATCGGCCCTCGAACCGTGACCACCTCTTCACGGGGGAGGGTGAGGGTTGTGAGGAACCCTTTGAACGTGATGGCACGACTCGCCAAGGTCGTGGGGCGAAATGGCACGCATAGAGGTCCGGCGTACACTCGGGTGACCCACGGGACCCGATTCTCCTTTCGGCTGGAACCTGACATTAGAAGCTTCAAATCGAAAATCTAAGCCCGGAAATGGACTTAGGGGGTGGAAAATGTGTGGGCTAGGATGTTTGGTGATTTTTGGCTTAAGTCGGGTCGGGTGGTTACCGGAATACCGGGTGGTTTACCGGTGGTTTCGGCCGGTTTTGGCCTTGGCAAGGGGTTGCACGAGCTGTGGGAGTGGGCTGGGGTTTGAGAGGATTCTTGAGAGAGAGGGGCTTGAGAGAGAGTGAGAATAGAGAAGTGATTAGAGTCAATGATGGAAGGGAACTTATAGGCTAGCTTAATGAGATAATTAAGGGAGGCTAAGTGCGGTTTTGAGGCCCTAATGTGGGCTGCCGAAATTTTGATAAGGGTTAGGGAGGGGATTGTTGAGTGTAGGGGAAGTTAAGAGAGTGATGGGTGTGATGGATGTGTAAGAAGAAGTGAAAGAAGTGAGGGAAATTCAAAATGTGTGGTGGAGGGGGAGTCTTGGGAGATGGAGCCGCCGGCCATGGGGGGGAAGCCGCGGCTTGGGCCGTCCAATCGGAGCCAAGGGTTGAGCCATGGCTTGGGGTTGAGCCGCGGCTTGAAGGCTTGGCTTGGCTGAGCTGTGGGTCCCATTCGACTGAGAGAAAAGCCGAGAAACGCTTGAAACTTGATTGAACGCGCGTCCGATCTCCGATGCCCAATTAATTTGAAGATTTAGAATGCTTGAATGACGAGGGTTTGAATGAGCCTAATATCGCCATGCGTCGTATGAACGAACGTTCGGGCGACTCGGCTCCTCGAGAGTCGGTTTTGCCCTGTTTGGACATTCGGAACGGAGTTTAGTGTCCCTTGGTCCCCGATTGCTCTTTGTCCATCCCAACATTCGTTTTGGCGGTCCTTTTGCCCCGTGGGGGATCGTTGGCTCGTCGTTCTTGGTCGGGGACCGTTGGCCCGGGAAGGCCTAGGGACTTGTGACCGGGATTTTCTCGGTGTTCCCTGAATGTCTTGAGATGTTCGGGGCTCGTTGTGAGGTGCTCGGGGACCGTTGTGATCTCTGTTCCTCGTGGACGCGCCTCGAAGGCTCGCCGGGAGACGTTCATGACTACTGAAACGTCCCTCGGGAAGCCGAGTCGAGTTCCGGATGGTCATCTGAAGCTTGTTCCCCGACCTTGATGGTCCCTGGGTGTCTGTAGGCCCGTTTTGGGGGGCCGTTTGCTTGTCAGTGGAGCGAACCCCGGGAGTTTTGTTAGAAAAGGCGTCCGTGGGGAACCGGGGTGTCCCGGCTTAAGCAGGATGCCCCGGAATGCGCCCGGGCGTGTCGTTGGTCACTTTGGCACTGAGAGGGATTTTTGGAGCCCCATATTGGGCACCTTTCGGTGCTTCGGTGACTCAGTGATGAATAGTGCCACAGTGTCAGCTCCGTCGTTTCGGGGATTCCTTGTTCGTTCGTTCTTCCGATGGCTTTCTAGCACCTTTCTCAGTGGACCGTGCTCTTCTCTTATTATTCATGACTCCGTGCCCGCCTATTTACCTCGGATTGCCGGGTGATGAATAGTGCCCCGGGCTTCGGTCGGGAATCCTCGCGTGGGAAGCCGGTGGGCCAAAATAGGGTGCTGACAATGCCAAACAGATGAAAAATGTCTTCAAATGCATTTCGCAAATCATCAGCTCTATACAGAACGACTTTCTGTATACAGACAACTTTTCAATGGAAGTCCAAAAATGCCGATTTCTCGGAGAAAAGTTAATTCCAAATATCAGATGCGGCCACGCCCCACAATCATACAGAGCATGAGCAGTGTTTCAGATTGTCTTTTGGAAGTCATACAAACACCCTGAATGACTTCCGAGCGACAAAACGGGCATACCCTTCTTCGGAAGAGCATAACCGGAGACTGATCTAACGGAATTACGGCAAACGAAGTTCATACTACATTGCCCTGAAAACTCCGGCGGACATTCGCAATTGGGCAAAACAGATAGCAAAACCCTTCTCGGTTTTCCGAGTAACCTCCGAGGAGCACAAAAGGCCATTTTCAGTGAAGATCCATATCCGGAGCCTTCTCAAGGCTCAACGTGGAATCGTCGAAATGAATCACACAACTCATGTAGACCTCCCAAGCAGTGCTTTAGAGGTCTCAGGTACACTTTTCAAGTCCTTAGAGATCCAATCTCGACAAACGGAGATCACAGTGATTTCTGGAGCGCCCAAGCAACTCAGAAAGCAATCTGAGAAATCCAATTTCGACCTCCTAGGACATCTCCGGCTCCACGTTTGCATTACTGGCTTAAAGGACAATTGTTCACGTTGTCTGACAATTTACGTCAAAATGACTAACGTGAGATGCAGACACAAGATATGCTGTCAGAAGCGGACAACTTCGCTCTGGTCACCTGCAATGAGCAAAACCGGCTTCCGAGCCAAAAATCACACAAATCTTCCTTTGGGCGAAATGGAGGATTTCGGGCTCGTTTGAATCGTTTTCGCACGCCCAATGACAATTCGACATTTGTTTGATCCACGAACCTCGAACACACGATCAATCGAGACGCGAACTTTGGCCCGAACTTACCTCACGACCCGTGGGACCCACGGCCAACTCATTGCCGCCTCACCCATGCCCATTGCCGTCCATGTCCCTTGGCTTTTTCCTTCAAGGCAACTTGCATTTGTCTTCCACTTTAAAATATCTAAGTGTTTGAAGACAACACTCCAAGCTCATCAATGCTCTTATCTCTTCTCCATTAATGCAATGGTTGAGGATTGAGCTTGATATTTCCTTAAGAAATTCGGATTCCACTAATTCAGATATTTCCTTTTCAAGTCAGTCTGAACTTTCAAAACCCATCACACACCTCCGAGGGTTCGTTAGGAGTCGGGAACCACCGACCTTGCTCAAAAATTCCATCGGAATCCACTGTTATGAATTCCGACCCGGAAACTGCTCAGTCGGGCCGGCGTTTCTGACTGTCTGTTCGGTTTTCTTGTAGATTGGGTTGATCCGTGACCCGTTTCGACGAACGACCACTTCTATCACCTCCGGGGATCAGTTAGGACTCAGAATCCCTTGGCCTTGCTCAAAAATTCCTTCGAAATCCACTGTTATGAATTCCAACCCGAAAACTGCCCAGTCGGGCCAGTTTCTAGACGTGCTCTGTTTTCGGTGATTTTTGCAGGACTGTACGGGTTGACCCGACAACTCTGGGAACAAACGACCACCACGATCACCTAGAGGGGTCCCTTTGCTACCCATGCATGTTTATCATCGTTTAACGTGCTAGTATGTCGGGAAATATTTAAATCGAAGTCGAGGAAACCATCCCAACCCGGAAAAGCCGAGATCATTCGGGTTAACCTCTCCATGAGGTAACCGAGAGCATTCTTGACCTTTTTGGGTCAAGACTGGATTCCTTTGCCCCGATTTAAATTGTTTCCCGAGTTTTATTGTTTTTCTCACATCCATGAAGTCAGTATTGTTTTATCGATTCCTTAAATAATATGTTTGTGCATGTTTGCATGTTTGAATGTGTTATTTAAATCATGATAATACCGACTTTCGTTTAATCGTGTTATTTAACATGTTTGATGTTTGAGCATGCGAGAAACGACTCAAAACAAGACGGGGAAAACTCGTGAAACCAAATACAAGCCATGAGATCTCTCGGCTTTCTCCAAGGAGAATAGGCCGAGAGTCTCATGGAGTTATTCAGGTTCCATGAGGCTTCCTCTTCCCGTTTTAAATTCGTTCTCGGATTTCGTGTAATTTGCAAGTTCAATTACATCGAGAATCTCACATGAAATGTCTTTCCAAATCAAAATATGCATGGATTCGCAATGCGGAGGCCCTTTTGGGCCTATTAGGACCAAAGGATGTTTCGGCCATCGTTGGCCGAATCATCCTCAGTCTTTCTTGACCCATCTTGGTCACCCAGTCACTAATCGTTTTCGTA
The DNA here is from genome assembly GCF_007655135.1 of Punica granatum. NCBI lineage: Eukaryota > Viridiplantae > Streptophyta > Magnoliopsida > Myrtales > Lythraceae > Punica > Punica granatum. The sequence continues at coordinate 20,764,206 of NC_045127.1, read as the reverse complement.
ATTAATGCATTTGGCACAACCCTTAAGCATTAATTTCACAAACGGGTTAATCGGGACGCTCACATGATTAAACCCACTTCACACTGATAAAGGTTACACGAATTGGTCATTAACTGATAACTCGCGTCGATGAGTTGTCAAATGACATTGGTGCCCTTTTCAAACTTATCAATTTCAAAACCCGAAACGCGCGGTCCGATGTAGCATGGACATCTGAAAAGGGCTTCTGTGTCTCAACTTGAGTTTTTACCTGATTCTAGGTAACTCAGGTCAGGATACAAAAGACCTTTCTAGATCACTTTCGGGCAGATCGACCGGTTCTTTTGCTTTTTCGGGGTTCTTGCATAACCCTGGACGATCCAGGAAATTGGTCGACATCGGCTACAGGCCGAGGTGGCCCGCACTATGATGTTTCCCTTTTTCTGAAAACAATTTTCCAATAAAGGGAAAAATCGTCTTTTCACAATTCAGCGACCCCCCTAGGGTTAGTATGATAGAAACACTACAGTACGGGATAAGAACGGGCTACCTGTTCAGGTGCAGGTTCATCTGCATAGCCTTTTCTTATCTAACTGATGAGTTTCTGTCATCCTAACATAGACTCGGGTAACTAGAACTGTTATCTCTATCCGAAAACATGCAAAATGTTGATTAACCTTTCACTCGACCTAACCAAACACTAGATAATGGTTAGGAGGAATTCTAGATTCCAAATCTAGAGTCAAAACACGAGTTTGGCTAATTCAGTGGAAATTCAGTGTCACAATACAGAACAACTGTAAAAGCAATCCACACACATGAGATTTGACTCTCTTTTTCAAGTTTCCAACGAAAGCCGAATGCTAAAAACATTGGCACGTGTTTGATTGCTTAGCATATGGCATTTGCTCGCAAAACCACCATTGGGTTAATAATCTGTTAATTCACGTAAACACAAGAATAACAAACACCTTGTCTGTTATTAGCATGTTGCGTGTTATCTTTCCGCACCTGTTTGCCATACGGGTTGAGCTGATTCCAAGGCCGAATAATATTAGGGTTCAAAGTTCTAATCATCGATCATAGGGTCCAACGCCCTAATCAACACTCACAGGGTTCAACGCCCTATTCAGTGAGAGCGTACATTGAATTTCAGTTCTTCGGTTTTTTCCTTAAACTCATGGTGAGTTAGAGCTGAATAATAACCGAACGCGAATCGATTGGAATTCGATCATTTGTAATTTATATTTTATTGTATTTCTGAGAGCATTGTAAGGATTTTATTTTGTACATTCATTCTGTAAGAATTCCAGTCGGTGAGCGAACGGTCCAAGAGTCGAATTAATCAAATCGGTCTAATGCTTGCCCAAAGAAAAGTAAATCCAATAACTCGCGGTTCTGGTTCACGCAGGGATTCAACCTCCATGGTTCGATGAACTTAACATAAGATTGTGAACCAATTCCTTGACACACGGGTTTACTTCTCTCTCGGCTTCTCCACCGACATCGTTTAATTCACCGAATATTCGGTGTCAAAACATGTGAGCCGAGTGCAGCTTAATTCATGCGGTAAATCATAAAACATGCAAGCCTAGCAAACCAGAGTACCGAAAGGGCGTGCGGGATATAGGTCCGCACGTAACATGAATTCCCGAACACAGATTTTCCGGTTCCTCACAAATCAATGCCTTAACGACAAACTAGGTGTTCTATACCCCTAGACCTGGGTAACTTATCTGCCCTCGACCTTCGGGTCGTAAAATGATAAGTGGAGACTCATTCTCTCACGCGTGTCTGTCACGCATCCCCACGGGAAGGTGGACCTTCCCCAAGCCGCGCGATCCAAAAGCACGCATGCGAGCCCCGACGAGAGTCTACATTCGGGTCCGTACAACCCGGTAACAGAAGGTGCCCCACATCGCGGTGAACGTCGTTTTGATTTTGTCCTCCTTGGCTGTCAGTACCTCATTTTGGCCCACCGGCTCCGATAGAGGACAACAATGGTGACCATGACCACAGCCTAGTAAGCGTGGCAAAATGAGGCATAGAAGAGTTCGGACCACTATTCATAGTTGGGGCAACATGGGCAAACACATGATCAGGAGACATGGATCATAGAAGAGAAGCAAGGGCCCCTAGAAAGGACACAGCAAGAAACTGGAGAAGCCGAGTGGACAATGGACATTGGGGCAACGGAAGCCGGCACTGTGGCACTATTCACCGCCGGATCACTGTAGCGTCAAAATGTATCCAATATAGGACTCTAAAAATCCCTCTTGGTACCAAAATAACCAATGGCACCCCCGAGTGCATTTCAGAAGTCTCCTGCTTAAGTCGGGTACTCCAGAGCATTTGTAGGCGCCTTCCTAACGGGGCTCCCGAGACGCCCGATCCACGAACCAATAAACGGCACCCGGAAACAGGTCTGCACACACCCGAGGGTCATCAGGACCAGGGAACAGGTTTCTAACTGCTTTTCGGAACTCATCTTGGTCTTCCGAGTGGATCCCGACCCGGAAAATGGGCCCTTCCTACACAGAAACATAGCCGGATACCCTTTTGACAAATCATCGGTGTACGAAATCTATGCCAATCAATCCCAGGGACCTCAAGGGCTCAGGAGATAAACTCTGATCACATTGCCCAATCCATTTAGGTGTCCCGAGTAACATTCCGGCAACAAAAGGGCCCATTTCAAACGGAATCTCGCGCTTAGAGCTTATTGAGGGAAATGTTGACGTCCGAGCTTCGCATCTTCTACTCCCAACAACCCCCAAGGGCTAGGAAATTATTTCGGGTCAGACCAAGGAAATCATACCGAGCTCCCGAGTGACATTTCAATGGTCACGAACACCTCCCGCCAAACCTTCGGGACTCATTTCTGACAAACGGAAATCGCAGTGGTCTCCGAACACATCAGAACACTTGGGAAACACTGAGAGAACCCCGTTTGCGAATTCCTAGGTCATCTCCTGTTTTCGATCTCTAATCTGGGTCAACGAGTAAGTCGTTCCGCTCAACGCAAAAATACACCGGTGCGAGCCTTACAACACGCAGAAGTGCAAACTCGTGTCGAAAGCGGACCACTTCGCTCCGATCACCCAAACGAAGCAAAATCGACTTTTGAGTCCCCGGGTCACTCGAGCATCCGCTTACAAGAAGCATGTCCATATTAGGCTTTTTGAAACCGTATTCGCGCTTACATTGATAATTCGTCGTTCAAGAGAACCACAGAAATCGAACGCACGATAATCGAGCCCCGAGCTTCTTTCGGTTTTCTTCCTAGTCAAGTGGGACCCTTAAGCTAGCCAAGCCAAGCCGAGCCAAGTCGAGCCAAGCCAAGCCGCAAGCCATGGCTCTCCTCTAGAGGCAAGCCAAAAGAGCCTCCACCACTCAAATTCAAAATATCTCTTACACCAATCAGCTCCACTCTTCCATCCATCACTTCCCATCAATCTTTTCAAGACAACTTCCCCTCCCTAATCCCTCTTAAAAATTCGGATCTCCTAAGCACCCCCCTCTAATTGCACTTTATTTCACTAATTATGTCTCATTAAGCCTCCTATAAGTTCCTATCCATCATTAACCTTAATCACAACTCACTCTTACACATCTCTCTAGCTTTCTCACTCAAGAACACTCTTCCAACTCCTCTCATTTCCAAAAATTCGGATAGCCTCAGCTCAGCCCGAAACCAAGGCCGATTTGCCCGAAAACTCAACCGTTTTCCGGCAACCACCCATCCGACTAAAGCCAACTTCAACCAAACTTCATATCCCACATGTTTTCGACCTCCTGAGTCCATTTCCGGTGTTAGTTTCAGCATTTGAAGCTCCCAGCAGCCCGTAACAGACAGCAACAGAAACTGTCTCCTAGAGACGTTTCCTAATTTCTAGGCGAGTACCGCCTCCCGACTTTGCCCGAGCCTCAAACAAACTACCCACCCCACATGTATTCGACCTCCCGAGTCCATTTCCAGAGTTAGTTTTAGGATTTGAAGCCTCCAGCAGCCCGAACCAGCTCGGTCCAGAACCGGGTTCCGGGGGCATTTTCACGGTTTCCTGGGCATCCTCAACATTTCCACCACCTCACGACCATAACGGATCGTGCCTACACTTTCTAAGGGTTCCTCACGACCCTCACTCTCCCCCGTGACGAGGTGGTCGTGTGCCAAGAGCCATTCAACCGTGCACCACCACCATTTCCCTCCTTTCTCTCTTCACAGATTTTTCCAATTCTTACGGGTTTTCTTTGCATCTTCTAGGAATATCTACGTGTGCAATCCTCACGAAACAACCGTAAGCACGATCCTCTATCAGTTAGGAGTCCAATGCCGCTGACCTTGCAGCAAAATACCACCGGGAGCCTCCAGAGGAGTCGTTTCTTTCCGACTTGCCCTGTCGGGTCAATTCCGCCCAGTCGAGTCAGTCATTTTTTACCGATCCAATTTTGCTTTTGATTTCCATAAAATCTACGCGTGCAACCTCCACAAAACCACCTCAAGAACAATCCTCAGTCAGTTAGGAGTCCAATGCCACCGACGTTGCAGCAAAATACCTCCAGGAGCCCCCGGGAGAGCCATTTCTTTCCGACCTGCCCAGTCGGGTCTGTTCGTTTTTTGACATTCTTCACTTTTCTTGCAGATCAGGTCAACCCGAGTCACTTCTCATAAAACGACCACTACAGCCACCTCCAGGGGTCTTTTAGGAATTTGGAACCACCGACCTTGCATCAAAAGACCACCGAGAGCCTCCTATAGAGCCTTTTCTTCATCGAATGCCAGTCGGGTCTGTTTTGACCCTGTCAGCACCCCATTTTAGCTCACCGATTTAAATTACATCATCAGCAATGATCCAAGCCATGACTTGAGCAGAATAAAGAAAAACGACTTAACAGAGCAGAAAATCACTATTCATCCTCAAGTTAGCAAAATCGAGCAAATGACACATGCATATGACAGAAGGACTCCAGGGGTCACCAAAGGGTAATAGAGTGACTAGAGAGCTCAGCAATATCCAAAACCGGCATTTCCAGTTTACCACATGGACAGTCCTATTTTCCGATAGTTTGCTCGACCGTCGAAAGATAGCCAACATTGGACTTCAAAAATCTACATCGATGCCAAACAAATGAAAAGTGTCTTCAAACGCATTTCGCAAATCATCTGCTCTATACAGAATAACTTTCTGTATACAGACAACTTTTCAGTGGAAGTCTAAAAATGCGGGTTTCTCGGAGAAAAGTTAACTTCAAATATCAGATGCGGCCATGCCCCACAATCATACAGATCACGAGCAGTGCTTCAGATTGTCTTTTGGAAGCCATACAGACACCCTAAATGACTTCCGAGCGACAAAACGGGCAAACCCCTCTTCAGAGGAGCATAACCGGAGACTGATCTGATGGAATTACAGCAAACGAAGTTCACACTACATTACCCTGAAAACTCCAGCGGACATTCACAATTGGGCAAAACAGACAGCAAAACCCTTCTCAGTTTCCCGAGTAACCTCCGCGGAGCAGAAATAGCCATTTTCAGTGGAAAGGCATATCCGGAGGTCCTTTTTACGGAAACTTGACGCCGGAAGCCTACGCTACACAGTGGTACACACTCCAAGGCTTAATGTGAAATCGTCGGACTGAACTGCACAATGTGTCTAGGCCTCCTGAGCATTGCTTTAAAGGTCTCAGATACACTTTTCAAGTCCTTAGAGATCCAGTCTTGACAAACGAAGATCACATTGATTTCCGGAACGCCCAAGCAACTCAGACAGCAATCTGAGAAATCCAACTTCGGACTCCTAGGACGTCTCCGGCTTCACATTTGCATTACCGGCTTAAGGGTCAATTGTTCACGTTGTCTGACAATTCATGTCAAAATGACCAACGTGGGATGCAGATACAAGATATGCTGTTAGAAGCGGTTAACTTCGCTCTGGTCACCCGGAACGGGCAAAAACGGCTTCCGAGCCTCGTACGCACCCGAAGCATTCTTCCACAAAAATTGACAATCTTGGGCTTATCGGGATCGTTTTCTCGCACACATTGTCGATACAACGTTCTTTCAAGTCACGGAACTCGAACACGTAACCGATCGACATCCGAGCATTCCCGATTCACCTCCAATCCCGTGTGGGACCCACGGGACCTTCTTCCCCTTGCCAAAGACAAGAAGAACCACCCCTCTCTTGTCATCTTCTTCTTCAAGCCAAGAAGACAACTTGCCTTTGTCTTCCTTTTGCAAAATATCTAAGTGTTTCAATTCAACACTCCAACTTCCCATCCAAGCCATCAATGCTCTTATCTCTTCTCCATTAATGCAATGGATGAGGATTGAGCTTGATATTTCCTTAAGAAATTCGGATTCCACTAATCCATGGCCCTAATTGCACTTTTCTTCACTAATCTTGCATTTAAGCTTTTCTATATATTGTCCAAATGTCATTAACTTAAGGAGGGGACCTTCAAGCACTCTCTCTCTAGCATTTCTCACTCAAACAAATGCTCTCAACCTCCCAAGAACTTCAGCAAAATCGCAGCAAGCAAGAACCACCCAAAAACCAAGCAAAACACTCAAGACTTAAGTCGGAATCCATCCCGACTTAAATCCAAACTTCACCAAACTTCATATCCTACATTTTTTCGACCCCCTCTATCTATTTCCGAGCTTAGATTTCAAGTTTGAAACCTCTAAGTTAGAGAATCAGCTCAGTACAGAATCGAGCACAGTTTTGGCCCAGCCGGGTCAAAACTTCCAGCCCTGTTTTCTCACCTTTTCGAGTCGGTCTGAACTTTCAAAACCCATCAAACACCTCCGGGGGTTCGTTAGGAGTCGGGAGCCACCGACCTTGCTCAAAAATTCCATCGGAATCCACCGTTATGAATTCCGACCCGAAAACTGCTCAGTTGGGCCGGCGTTTCTGACTGTCTGTTCGGTTTTCTTGCAGATCGGGTCGATCCAGGACTCTTTTAGGAAAACGACCACCACAGCCACCTCCGGAGGTGAGTTAGCAGTCGGTATCCGTTGGCCTTGCTCAAAAATTCCATCGGGAGCCTCCGTGGCGACGTCCGACCCGACTTGTGCCAGTCGGGTCCGAAATTCCAGACGTGCTCTGTTTTGGGTGATTTTTGCAGGACTGTACGGGTCGACCCGACAACTCTGGGAACAAACGACCACCACGGTCACCTAGAGGGGTCCCTTGGCTACCCAAGGCCGCCGACCTTGCCTCAAAATTCCATCGGGAACCTCCGTGGCGACGTCCGACCCGACTTGCGCCAGTCGGGTCTGTCCAGTATTCCATCCGGGTCTGTTGGGTGCCATTCGGGTCTGTTCAACGGAAAACAGCCCAAACCCGACCCATCAACGGTCCAACCCGACTCTTGAAGGTACCATCCCGCATCTCGGGACTAGGTATGACCATTCCCGACTTAGAGGAGCTAGGACTTTTATATTATTGTTGTGTTTATGGAGTTTTAAGGGGTTTTAAGCATGATTTTAATTCCGAACTTTAATTTTATGCAATTTCCTTATTACATTATGCATATTTATCCTTGATTTATATGCTAGCATGTCGGGAAACACTTGGATCGTAGTCGAGAAGAACATCCCGACCCAGGAAAGGCAAAGAGCTCACGGGTTTCCCTCCAAGGGAGGTGACCGAATTCTCTCTGGCTCCTTTCGGGCAAGGAACGATCTTCTTGACCCGATCCAAGTTCGATTCCCGAGTTTCATCGTATTTTCTCATGTGCATGAAGTCGGTATTGTTTTATCGATTCCTTAAATAACTTGTTCGTGCGTGTTTCCATGTTCGAATGCGTTATTCAAATCATGGCAATACCGATTTTCGTTTAATCGTGTCATTTATCATGTTTGTCATTTAAGCATGCGAGAAATTATTCGAAATGAGACAGGGAAACCTCGTGGAACCCCATTCGGGCCATGGGACCTCTCGGCTATTTCCAAGGAGAAGTAACCGAGAGCCTCTTATACTCGTACGGGTTGCATGAGGCTTCCTCTTCCCGTTTTGAGTCCATTCTCGGCTTTCGTGTAATTTACAATTTACATTATCGTCGCAATATCGCATGAAAATGTTTTTCCAAAACAAAGCATGCATGGATTCGAGTATCGATGACTCATTTGGGTCCATTCGGTTACGAGGGTAGTTTCGGTCATTGGACCAAATTATCCTCGATCCTTATGGAATCGTCTTGGTCGCCGAATCACAAATCGTTTTCACAATTAATGCATTCGGCACAACCCTTAAGCATTAATTTCACGAACGGGTTAATCGGGACGCTCACATGATTAAACCCACTTCACACTGATAAAGTTTACACGAATTGGCCATTAACTGATAACTCGCGTCGATGAGTTGTCAAATGACGTTGGTGCCCTTTTCAAACTTATCAATTTCAAAAACCCGAAACGCGCGGTCCGATGTAGCATGGACGTCTTAAAAGGGCTTCTGTGTCTCAACTTGAGTTTTTACCTGATTCCAGGTAACTCGGGTCAAGATACAGAAGATCTTTCTAGATCACTTCCAGGCAGATCGACCGGTCCTTTGACTTTTTCGGGGTTCTTGCACAACCCTGGATGATCCAGGGAATTGGTCGACACCGGCTACAAGCCGAGGTGGCCCGCACTACGATGTTTCCCCTTTTCTAAAAACAATTTTCAAATAAAGGGCAAAATCGTCTTTTCACAATTCAGCGACACCCTTAGGGTTAGCATGACAGACACACTACAGTACGGGATAAGAACGGACTACCTGTTGAGGTGCAGGTTCATCTGCATAACCTTTTCTTATCTAACTGATGAGTTTCTGTCATCCTAACATAGACTCGGGTAACTAGAACGGTTATCTCTGTCAAAAAAACATGTAAAATGCTGATTAACCTTTCACTCGACCTAATCAAACACTAGATAATGATTAGGAGGAATTCTAGATTTCAAATCTAGAGTCAAAACACGAGTTTGGCTAATTCAGTGGAAATTCAGTGTCACAATACAGAACAACTGTAAAAGCAATCCACACACATGAGATTTGACTCTCTTTGTCAAGTTCTCAAAACAAAGCCGAATGCTAAAACATTGGCACGTGCTTGTTTGTCTAGGGTAGGATTTGCATGCCAAAATACCCCGGATTAACAACTTGTTAAAACACGTACACTCGATAATAACAAACACCTTGTCTGTTATTTACCTGCTGCGTGTTATCTTTCCGCACATGTTTGCCATGCGGGTCGAGCCTGATCCCTAGGCCGAATAATATTAGGGTTCAACGCCCTAATCATAGAACACAGGGTCCAACGCCCTAATCATCACACACAGGGTCCAACGCCCTATTCAGTGAGAGCGTGCATTGAATTTCAGTTATTCGGTCTTTTCCCTAAACTCACGGTGAGTTAGAGCGGAATAATAACCGAACGCGAGTCGACTGGAATTCGGCCATTTGTAATTTGATTTATTGTTTTTCGAGAGCATTGTAAGGATTTTATTTTGTACATTCATTCTGTAAGAATTCCAATCGGTGAGCGAACAGTCCGAGAGTCGAATTAATCGAATCGGTCTAATGCTTGCCCAGATACAAGTAAATCCAAGAACTCGCGGTTCTGGTTCACGCAGGGATTCAACCTCCATGGTTCGATGAATTGTAACGCAAGATTGTGAACCAATTCCCCGACACACGGGTTTACTTCTCTCTCGGCTTCTCCACCGACATCGTTTAATTCATCGAAGTTACGGTGTCAAAACGTGTGAGTCGAGTGCATCCTAATTCATGCGGTAAATAAAACAAAATGCAAGCCTAGCAAACCAGAGTACCGAAAGGGCGTGCGGGATATAGGCCCGCACGTAACATGAACCCCCGAACTCAGATTTTCCGGATCCGCACAGACCAATGCCTTAACAACAAACTAGGTGTTCCATACCCCTAGACCCGGGTAACTTATCCGCCCTCGACCTTCGGGTCGTAAAATGATAAGTGGCGACTTCTTCTCTCACGTGTGTCTGTCACGCGTCCCCACGGGAAGGTGGACACTCCCAAGCCTCGCGATCCAAAAGCGCGCAATGCGGGCCCCGACGAGAGTCCACATTCGGGTCCGTACAGCTTGGCGACTCCACTGGGGACATACTTAGTGGGTTCAGGCTCGATTCGTTTGCTTGCTTGCATGTTCATTTATCGCTTCCCGCAATTTTTCGCTTATCTACTTTATGCACATTTACTTTTTTGCACTTGCATTGCATCACTCTAGTGGATTTAGGTACCACGCTTGAAATCCCACGAGCGGCAATTTAGGAATCTAGGTTAGACAGGGGTTCGAAGTAGGGGTACGGCGCGCGGTTCGACTGTCGCTTAGGCCTTGAAAAGAATCCCGCCCGATTTCAAGAAATTGATACCCTTGAGTCGGGAGCCCCCATCCCTAGTTAGTTGCTATCCCGGTAGCACCTAAACCATGCACAAACAGGGACCGTCATGCTGGACCAAAATTGCCTTCATGCCGTCAACCGACCCAAAAGTTGAGTCTTTGAGTCGACCTGTAGTTTTTCCTTTAGGCGGGCCTTTTGCTGTTTTTCACAAAGAGCGATGTACCTTGTAACAGATACAGTTATACTTTACTTTTTTGCACTACATGCATGTTTTCAAACAAACTAGGACATTGCATTGGTTTATTGCTTAAGTTCCCTTTTTCAAATGAACCATCTTCGTAAATCTGGGAACTTGAATCAAATCAATGCAACGGCATTAGCTTTTGAAAACTCATACATTGCCTGCATCCAATGTTTGCACAGTGACTACCATGTCCCGCACGACAGGCGAGTTGTGCTAACCTTCGCGGGTAGACCACCCACGGTTTTCACCTCTCCATGGCGAGGCGTGCTATGACCAGAGGCCGTCCATCCCGGCCACCCACCCCGCACGACAGGCGAGTCGTGCCAACCTTCGCGGGTAGACCACCCGCGGTCTTCACTTCTCCATAGCGAGATATGCTATGACCAGAGGCCGTCCATCCCGGCCACCCACCCCGCACGATAGGCGAGTTGTGCCAACCTTCGCGGGTAGACCACCCGCGGTCTTCACTTCTCCATAGCGAGATATGCTATGACCAGAGGCCGTCCATCCCGGCCACCCACCCCGCACGATAGGCGAGTCGTGCCAACCTTCGCGGGTAGACCACCCGCGGTCTTCACTTCTCCATAGCGAGATATGCTATGACCAGAGGCCGTCCATCTCGGCCACCCACCCCGCACGATAGGCGAGTCGTGCCCACTTTCGCGGGCAGGCCACTCGCGGCCTTCACCCTTCCTCTACGGCAAGACGAGCTATGGCCCGAGGGCCGATCAACCTTCCCAGGCGAAGTTAACCAACACTAACTTCTTCCTAACAAAGAATGTCACCGCGTGATCAGACCCATGTCCCCCCGCGTGACCCCGCGCATCTACCAACGATCAAGCGTGCCTCACACATGTCCAAGCATGTTCACACCAACTCATACATGCCTGCTCAATGTATCAATGCATGTCTCTCGGTGTGCTCGCACGACACCTACCAGGCCAGTTCGCTTCCCTACACTCTTGCATTGAAATCCTGAATAGTTCATGCTCCTTTATTGTTTTCTTTTCCCATTGCAGGAAATTCTCAACAAGAAGACAGCTTGAATACTGAGCGACCACAACTGAGACAACAAACGTCTCTCATCCAGCTCCTTGCTCATCTGAAATCCAAAATCGACTTGGATTCAAATTCATCCAAGCGATACTCCGAGGAGCAAGTCTAATCCTTCAACTGCAAAGACCGGAAGTGACAGCTCCTCAAACAGAGCATGACCCAACTCTCGATCGCAGGAGATACCAGCACGGTCATGCCTCCGATCAAAGAATGAATCTCACTCGTCCTCTGTCGTCGCCGCCGACTAAGCACTGGAGCAACATGCGCAGTCTTCTTTAAACCTTCTTTTGCTTTAACTTAAATCCATTCCATACAAATGAGTTCCCGACATGAACAAATCCTTCAAACAGGACATTAGGATAGTCTTTGTGATGCCCTATTAGTTCTGTTGGACCTGTTCGACTCACCTGTCCTCATGGGACCCGGCTCCTCGAGCCTTCCCTAGGACGGCTGCGCATGCCTACTTGCAATTAAGGAAAATATGCTTATGTAACTTCAGTCACGGTCTAACCACTCCAGAGTGGTGATGACCAGATTCCCGGAAACAAATGTCGTCTGCACGCAGCACCCCATGGGTTGTGCGCGGGACAAAATGGGATTTTCCCATGGGACCACCCCATATTTCTTACTACATATTCCCCCGCATAATCACCTAATGCATTGTCTTCTTTGTCATCCTTCACAGGGGCACATTGACCACAGGCGAAGAGCGATGCGCGAGTTCACGCTTCCCCGAGAACTTGTCTCAGATCCTTTCCTTATACTTTGACGAGGGAGGTGTCCGACGATGAGGTACCCCCTACGAAGTTGAAGATGAGGACAATCGAGCGAATCATTCAGCATTGATGCAACCGTCTTCCTTGAACATCCAGTGACTTCAGTATCGTGCACCCTCCTAGAGGCACGTACTGCAAAGAACAGCAAGTGATAATCAAAGACATCGCACCAGACGCCTGCCACAGGCCATTTCAACAAATGAAGACCGGGGCATCCCCGTTCAACATTCGCACCGGGGCAACCTTGATTCCCCATTCCACAGGGGGCAATTTGGTGTCTTCTTTCTAGTCAACAGGGGAAATTCACATGTAATGCTTGCAAGGGCAAATGACACGGAGTTCGACTTCTGAGTGCACGAGAGTCAAACTTCCAAGAAAACCGGCCCTCACAAAATAGGGCTAGCAACATGTAACAAGTCTCCACGAGGCGAAGCACACCAAAGCGGCCTCGGCGATGCAAAGTCGAGGAGTTTCAAACAAAAACATGGGGCACAAAACAAACCCCAGCTGCAAAAAAAAAAACAGAGCGAAAAGAAGCGGGAAAAACCCGCCAATGAAGAGAGAGAGAAAAGACGCTGGAAAAACCCGCCAATGGACAAAACAAGGTACCGCTGAGATTTAAAGCACCGGCGCCGCCAATCCAGAGAAGTCAACAAATCCCAACAAAAGGGACGCAGCAGACACCAGTCCTTGATGGAGACAGAACACAATGCACTCGGAGATTGAATCCTTCAAAACCTTCGCCCTTGCAAACTCGAGAGATAAAAGAATCAAGCCTGCTAGGTCGAAAACCCCTTTTGGGGCGGCCTAGGCAAAAGCTAGGGCAAAAGAGAGGCACGACCGGAAACCCTCTAGGACGGTCGTGGCAAAAGGAGAGCTCATCCCCTTTAGGTTGAGAGGTACGGCCCCGAGGTGGGTGACCGTAGCAAAAGGAGAGTTAAACGAGGGATGGATAAAAATGACTCCCTGGTTCCTCACACATCGTGCGGACTAGGGATCCTCAACAGAAGTGGCCAGATTATCTACTCCAACATGATCCTCGATCAGCCCTCTAATACAGCTCAACCGTTCGGCGCGGATACCTTCTCAAGCACAGTGGGCAAACCGAACGTGCCATCCAAGCAGTTTGGGATAGTCTACACAACAAAAGAACAGAGGAAAAAGGGGTACATCTCGCTGCAGGCGTGAACTCGTGTATCCTTTTAGCTTGGGGCAGCGCGTTCCCCCAAGCTTTCTCTCTTCTCTTTGTCTTTGCATAACTCCAAAATGGGTCACAGCCACCCTTCAACAGGCTACTACAAAGCCGAAATCCCAGACATTCCTTTCCGAGGTCTAGTCATAGCATTCTGGAAATGGTCAGACCGAGTCTGATCAAATCTAAACAGAAATCTCCAAACGAGTTGCAAATGTAGCCGCCCTACGGTACCCTATTGAGAAGGGTTCAAAATCGACGAGCACGTCGAACAACCGATAGAGCTGCTAGGGCATTGTCATGGATGTCTCCATATGCCCAATACATAGCTAACGGGAGCCCCTGGAGGCCTCGCATGTAGGCCTCCGCGAACGAGACCCATCCGCACTATTAAAGCAAAATTCTTCACGAGTCACTTAGGTGACCCAAAACTGAAGATCTGCGTGTTGCAACAACATTTTCATGCTTACCTGTATCCATCACTTATTAGTATTTCTCTTATGATTTACTAGTAATGCCAGGATCACAGGTATCACAAGCATCGCAAGAACTACGGCGGACTCTGATTCCCGACCACATGGGATACGTAGGCGCTCCTTCCCAAGAGCTCGAGTCTCGCAGGACAAGATGCCGAATCCTGGCGAACTTCCAGCAGGTCAAAGTACGATTGCCGAAGCCAGTAAAATCTTTCTTCCGCAAAGCGTAACCATTCCAGCAATACGTGCCTTTGACGGATCAGCACTTTCGGGGCAGCATCCGCCCCACACAGCCACACCACCACTTTTCTACAGCTTTCGGGTTTCACACCCACACGGGTTTTACACCCAACATTTACTGCTTTCGGGTTACACACCCACACATTTACTGCTTTCGGGTTTCACACCCAACATTTACTGCTTTCGGGTTACACACCCAACATTTACTGCTTTCGGGTTTCACACCCACACATTTACTGCTTTCGGGTTACACACCCACACATTTACTGCTTTCGGGCACACATTTACTGCTTTCGGGTTACACACCCACACATTTACTGCTTTCGGGTTTCACACCCACACATTTACTACTTTCGGGTTACACACCCACACATTTACTGCTTTCGGGTTACACACCCACACATTTACTGCTTTCGGGTTACACACCGACACATTTACTGCTTTCGGGGTACACACCCACACATTTACTGCTTTCGGGCTACACACCCACACATTTACTGCTTTCGGGCTACACACCCACACATTTACTGCTTTCGGGCTACACACCCACACATTTACTGCTTTCGGGCTACACACCCACACATTTACTGCTTTCGGGCTTCACACCCACACATTTACTGCTTTCGGGTTACACACCCACACATTTACTGCTTTCGGGTTACACACCCACACATTTACTGCTTTCGGGTTACACACCCACACATTTACTGCTTTCGGGTTTCACACCCACACATTTACTGCTTTCGGGTTACACACCCACACATTTACTGCTTTCGGGTTTCACACCCACACATTTATTGCTTTCGGGTTACACACCCACACATTTACTGCTTTCGGGTTACACACCCACACATTTACTGCCTTCGGGTTACACACCCACACATTTACTGCCTTCGGGTTACACACCCACACATTTACTGCCTTCGGGTTACACACCCACACGGGTTTCACACCCACACGGGTTTCACACCCAACATTTACTGCTTACGGGTTTCACACCCAACATTTATTGCTTTCGGGTTACACACCCAACATTTACTGCTTTCGGGTTACACACCCACACGGGTTTCACACTCAACATTTACTGCTTACGGGTTTCACACCCAACATTTACTGCTTTCGGGTTACACACCCAACATTTACTGCTTTCGGGTTTCACACCCACACGGGTTTCACACCCAACATTTACTGCTTTCGGGTTACACACCCAACATTTACTGCTTTTGAATTCCACACCCACACGGGTTTCACACCCAACATTTACTGCTTTCGTGTTACACACCCAACATTTACTGCTTTCGGGTTTCACATCCACACATTTACTACTTTCGGGTTATACACCCTACATTTACTGCTCTTCGGATGCACACCCATCATTTACGGTTTTCGGGTTATATACCCTACATTTATTACTTTCGGATTCCACACCTACCTAAGTAACACACCTTTTATTAAGCTCAGCAGTTTTCATTAAACTTGGCATATCGTTTTTTTAATTAAACAAGGAATTTCCCATTAACTGCAATTTCCTTTATGCATGCACCGTGCTTGTTGCTGCCAAACTTATGCACATCTCACCTCACTTCCTTTATTTTTCAATTAGGCACAATATCCCATATATCCAAAGCAAGAAGGAGAAGACCATTATAGGAATTTCCATATCGATCATTGCTATCAAACTGGGGTGCTTCTGAAGTCTTTGGCTGCATCCTCTACTCGAGCACGCAGTCAAAGAGGGGCAAGCTGTCAGCACCCCATTTTGGCTCACCGATTTAAATTACATCATCAGCAATGATCCAAGCCATGACTTGAGCAGAATAAAGAAAAACGACTTAACAGAGCAGAAAATCACTATTCATCCTCAAGTTAGCAAAATCGAGCAAATGACACATGCATATGACAGAAGGACTCCAGGGTCACCAAAGGGTAATAGAGTGACTAGAGAGCTCAGCAATATCCAAAACCGGCATTTCCAGTTTACCACATGGACAGTCCTATTTTCCGATAGTTTGCTCGACCGTCGAAAGATAGCCAACATTGGACTTCAAAAATCTACATCGATGCCAAACAAATGAAAAGTGTCCTGGATCGACCCGATCTGCAAGAAAACCGAACAGACAGTCAGAAACGCCGGCCCAACTGAGCAGTTTTCGGGTCGGAATTCATAACGGTGGATTCCGATGGAATGTTTGAGCAAGGTCGGTGGCTCCCGACTCCTAACGAACCCCCGGAGGTGTTTGATGGGTTTTGAAAGTTCATACCGACTCGAAAAGGTGAGAAAACAGGGCTGGAAGTTTTGACCCGGCTGGGCCAAAACTTTGCTCAAACTTGAAATCTAAGCTCGGAAATAGATAGAGGGGGTCGAAAACATGTAGGATATGAAGTTTGGTGAAGTTTGGATTTAAGTCGGGATGGATTCCGACTTAAGTCTTGAGTGTTTTGCTTGGTTTTTGGGTGGTTCTTGCTTGCTGCGATTTTGCTGAAGTTCTTGGGAGGTTGAGAGCATTTGTTTGAGTGAGAAATGCTAGAGAGAGAGTGCTTGAAGGTCCCCTCCTTAAGTTAATGACATTTGGACAATATATAGAAAAGCTTAAATGCAAGATTAGTGAAGAAAAGTGCAATTAGGGCCATGGATTAGTGGAATCCGAATTTCTTAAGGAAATATCAAGCTCAATCCTCATCCATTGCATTAATGGAGAAGAGATAAGAGCATTGATGGCTTGGATGGGAAGTTGGAGTGTTGAATTGAAACACTTAGATATTTTGCAAAAGGAAGACAAAGGCAAGTTGTCTTCTTGGCTTGAAGAAGAAGATGACAAGAGAGGGGTGGTTCTTCTTGTCTTTGGCAAGGGGAAGAAGGTCCCGTGGGTCCCACACGGGATTGGAGGTGAATCGGGAATGCTCGGATGTCGATCGGTTACGTGTTCGAGTTCCGTGACTTGAAAGAACGTTGTATCGACAATGTGTGCGAGAAAACGATCCCGATAAGCCCAAGATTGTCAATTTTTGTGGAAGAATGCTTTGGGTGCGTACGAGGCTCGGAAGCCGTTTTTGCCCGTTCCGGGTGACCAGAGCGAAGTTAACAGCTTCTAACAGCATATCTTGTATCTGCATCCCACGTTGGTCATTTTGACATGAATTGTCAGACAACGTGAACAATTGACCCTTAAGCCGGTAATGCAAATGTGAAGCCGGAGACATCCTAGGAGTCCGAAGTTGGATTTCTCAGATTGCTGTCTGAGTTGCTTGGGCGTTCCGGAAATCAATGTGATCTCCGTTTGTCAAGACTGGATCTCTAAGGACTTGAAAAGTGTATCTGAGACCTTTAAAGCAATGCTCAGGAGGCCTAGACACATTGTGCAGTTCAGTCCGACGATTTCACATTAAGCCTTGGAGTGTGTACCACTGTGTAGCGTAGGCTTCCGGCGTCAAGTTTCCGTAAAAAGGACCTCCGGATATGCCTTTCCACTGAAAATGGCTATTTCTGCTCCGCGGAGGTTACTCGGGAAACTGAGAAGGGTTTTGCTGTCTGTTTTGCCCAATTGTGAATGTCCGCTGGAGTTTTCAGGGCAATGTAGTGTGAACTTCGTTTGCTGTAATTCCATCAGATCAGTCTCCGGTTATGCTCCTCTGACGAGGGGTTTGCCCGTTTTGTCGCTCGGAAGTCATTTAGGGTGTCTGTATGGCTTCCAAAAGACAATCTGAAGCACTGCTCGTGATCTGTATGATTGTGGGGCATGGCCGCATCTGATATTTGAAGTTAACTTTTCTCCGAGAAACCGGCATTTTTAGACTTCCACTGAAAAGTTGTCTGTATACAGAAAGTTATTCTGTATAGAGCAGATGCTTTGCGAAATGCGTTTGAAGACTCTTTTCGGAAAACGACCACCACAGCCACCTCCGGAGGTGAGTTAGCAGTCGGTAGCCGTTGGCCTTGCTCAAAAATTCCATCGGGAGCCTCCGTGGCGACGTCCGACCCGACTTGTGCCAGTCGGGTCCGAAATTCCAGACGTGCTCTGTTTTGGGTGATTTTTGCAGGACTGTACGGGTCGACCCGACAACTCTGGGAACAAACGACCACCACGGTCACCTAGAGGGGTCCCTTGGATACCCAAGGCCGCCGACCTTGCCTCAAAATTCCATCGGGAACCTCCGTGGCGACGTCCGACCCGACTTGCGCCAGTCGGGTCTGTCCGGTATTCCATCCGGGTCTGTTGGGTGCCATTCGGGTCTGTTCAACGGAAAACAGCCCAAACCCGACCCATCAACGGTCCAACCCGACTCTTGAAGGTACCATCCCGCATCTCGGGACTAGGTATGACCATTCCCGACTTAGAGGAGCTAGGACTTTTATATTATTGTTGTGTTTATGGAGTTTTAAGGGGTTTTGAGCATGATTTTAATTCCGAACTTTAATTTTATGAAATTTCCTTATTACATTATGCATATTTATCCTTGATTTATATGCTAGCATGTCGGGAAACACTTGAATCGTAGTCGAGAAGAACATCCCGACCCAGGAAAGGCAAAGAGCTCACGGGTTTCCCTCCAAGGGAGGTGACCGAATGCTCTCTGGCTCCTTTCGGGCAAGGAACGATCTTCTTGACCCGATCCAAGTTCGATTCCCGAGTTTCATCGTATTTTCTCATGTGCATGAAGTCGGTATTGTTTTATCGATTCCTTAAATAACTTGTTCGTGCATGTTTCCATGTTCGAATGCGTTATTCAAATCATGGCAATACCGATTTTCGTTTAATCGTGTCATTTATCATGTTTGTCATTTAAGCATGCGAGAAATTATTCGAAATGAGACAGGGAAACTCGAAATGAGACAGGGAAACCTCGTGGAACCCCATTCGGGCCATGGGACCTCTCGGCTATTTCCAAGGAGAAGTAACCGAGAGCCTCTTATACTCGTACGGGTTGCATGAGGCTTCCTCTTCCCGTTTTGAGTCCATTCTCGGCTTTCGTGTAATTTACAATTTACATTATCGTCGCAATATCGCATGAAAATGTTTTTCCAAAACAAAGCATGCATGGATTCGAGTATCGATGACTCATTCGGGTCCATTCGGTTACGAGGGTAGTTTCGGTCATTGGACCAAATTATCCTCGATCCTTATGGAATCGTCTTGGTCGCCGAATCACATATCGTTTTCACAATTAATGCATTCGGCACAACCCTTAAGCATTAATTTCACGAACGGGTTAATCGGGATGCTCACATGATTAAACCCACTTCACACTGATAAAGTTTATACGAATTGGCCATTAACTGATAACTCGCGTCGATGAGTTGTCAAATGACGTTGGTGCCCTTTTCAAACTTATCAATTTCAAAAACCCGAAACGCGCGGTCCGATGTAGCATGGACGTCTTAAAAGGGCTTCTGTGTCTCAACTTGAGTTTTTACCTGATTCCAGGTAACTCGGGTCAAGATACAGAAGATCTTTCTAGATCACTTCCAGGCAGATCGACCGATCCTTTGACTTTTTCGGGGTTCTTGCACAACCCTGGACGATCCAGGGAATTGGTCGACACCGGCTACAGGCCGAGGTGGCCCGCACTACGATGTTTCCCCTTTTCTAAAAACAATTTTCAAATAAAGGGCAAAATCGTGTTTTCACAATTCAGCGACACCCTTAGGGTTAGCATGACAGAAACACTACAGTACGGGATAAGAACGGGCTACCTGTTGAGGTGCAGGTTCATCTGCATAACCTTTTCTTATCTAACTGATGAGTTTCTGTCATCCTAACATAGACTCGGGTAACTAGAACGATTATCTCTGTCAAAAAAACATGCAAAATGCTGATTAACCTTTCACTCGACCTAATCAAACACTAGATAATGATTAGGAGGAATTCTAGATTTCAAATCTAGAGTCAAAACACGAGTTTGGCTAATTCAGTGGAAATTCAGTGTCACAATACAGAACAACTGTAAAAGCAATCCACACACATGAGATTTGACTCTCTTTGTCAAGTTCTCAAAACAAAGCCGAATGCTAAAACATTGGCACGTGCTTGTTTGTCTAGGGTAGGATTTGCATGCCAAAATACCCCGGATTAACAACTTGTTAAAACACGTACACTCGATAATAACAAACACCTTGTCTGTTATTTACCTGCTGCGTGTTATTTTTCCGCACATGTTTGCCATGCGGGTCGAGCCTGATCCCTAGGCCGAATAATATTAGGGTTCAACGCCCTAATCATAGAACACAGGGTCCAACGCCCTAATCATCACACACAGGGTCCAACGCCCTATTCAGTGAGAGCGTGCATTGAATTTCAATTATTCGGTCTTTTCCCTAAACTCACGGTGAGTTAGAGCGGAATAATAACCGAACGCGAGTCGACTGGAATTCGGCCATTTGTAATTTGATTTATTGTTTTTCGAGAGCATTGTAAGGATTTTATTTTGTACATTCATTCTGTAAGAATTCCAATCGGTGAGCGAATAGTCCGAGAGTCGAATTAATCGAATCGGTCTAATGCTTGCCCAGATACAAGTAAATCCAAGAACTCGCGGTTCTGGTTCACGCAGGGATTCAACCTCCATGGTTCGATGAATTGTAACGCAAGATTGTGAACCAATTCCCCGACACACGGGTTTACTTCTCTCTCGGCTTCTCCACCGACATCGTTTAATTCATCGAAGTTACGGTGTCAAAACGTGTGAGTCGAGTGCATCCTAATTCATGCGGTAAATAAAACAAAATGCAAGCCTAGCAAACCAGAGTACCGAAAGGGCGTGCGGGATATAGGCCCGCACGTAACATGAACCCCCGAACTCGGATTTTCCGGATCCGCACAGACCAATGCCTTAACAACAAACTAGGTGTTCCATACCCCTAGACCCGGGTAACTTATCCGCCCTCGACCTTCGGGTCGTAAAATGATAAGTGGCGACTCCTTCTCTCACGCGTGTCCGTCACGCGTCCCCACGGGAAGGTGGACACTCCCAAGCCGCGCGATCCAAAAGCGCTCAATGCGGGCCCCGACGAGAGTCCACATTCGGGTCCGTACAGACCCGACTGGGTCTGTCATTTTTGCTGACCCAACTTTTCTTGTGTTTTCAAGAAAATGTGATGCGGACCTCACGAAGGATTGTGAAACCCGACGACCAACTTGAATTGATTCCCAGATCGCCAAATGCAGATTTAGATAAAGAGGATTATTGACCCGTTGTTTATAGAGAAACAAGAACCAACAATATCAAGACAAGGATTATTGACCCGTTGTTTATGAAGAAACAAGAACCAATAATATCAAAGTGTACCGAACAATCACAAGCTGTCACACTTGTTCGTTCGAAGGAGTTCAATGAAGAACAAATGAGAAAATCTCACCAAAATACCAGAATAGTCTACCTCTGATCAGCTACTCAGCCTCCTTTATATAAGCTTAGGAGAAACTGGAAACTAACAAACTAAGCAACTGGAATATCCTTAGTTTCCTAAAGCCAGAAATAACAGAGAAAACTAAATAAAGGCTATCTAGAATAGTTGACAGTCTTTCATTCCATTTTCAGCATCTCATGGCAAGTCAAGTGAATAAAGGCCTTTGGAGACCCAATTGAATTAGACTCCTCTTGGCCCAAAAAGCCCATCAACAAGCTCTCCGTAGCTTGTTGGATTTGTTTGGCTTTCGCCTGTGTGATTGGCCCACTCGGAACATACAAGCCTCCAAGATCTTGTGCTTCAGCTCCCTCTTCACGAGTCCGACTTCCAAGCTCGTGTGCATCAGCCTCATTGTCATGCCCATGATCCTCATCATTCTCCCGCTCTTCAAAAGGATTCGTCCTCGAATCGAAACCTACATCAATCGGAGAAAGATCAGAAACATTAAAAGTTGGGCTAACATTATACTTACCTAGTAAATATATTTTGTAGGCATTATCATTTATCTTGGCTACGACTTGGAATGGTCCAATTCCTCGTGGACTCAATTTGGATTTCCATTGGTTTGGAAATCTTTCCTTCCTCATATGAACCCACACCCAATCTCTTGGTTCAAAAATCACTTTCTTCCGTCCCTTGTTGGCACGTTCAGCATTTTGTTTATTCTTCTTCAAGATATGTTGCCTCGCTTCTTCATGAATCTTTTTCACCATATCTGCCTTTTTCTTCCCGTCAAGACTAGAAATCTCACTCATAGGAAAAGGGATTAGATTCAAAGGTGTTAATGGATTAAAACCATACACAATCTGAAATTGTGAGAAGTTAGTAGAAGAATGTACTGTACGATTTTAAGCAAACTCAATAAACGGTATGCAATCTTCCCAAGACTTCAAATTTCTTTTTATGACTGTACGAAGAAGAGTGGACAATGTCCTATTAACCACCTCGGTTTGCCCATCCGTTTGGGGATGACAAATAGTTGAAAATAACAATTTAGTTCCTAACTTTCCCCACAGGACGCGCCAAAAATGACTCAAGAACTTAGCATCCCGATCACTAACTATGGTCTTAGGTATCCCATGCAATCGCACTACCTCCGTAAAGAACAAATCAGTAATATGTGTGGCATCATCAGTTTTGTGGCATGGAATAAAATGAGCCATCTTAGAAAATCGATCTACAACTACGAAAATGGAATCTCGTCCTTTATTAGACCTAGGCATTCCTAGGATGAAATCCATGGATATATCAGTCCAAGGCTCATTAGGAACAGGTAAAGGCATATACATTCCATGGGGTTTGACTGTTGATTTCGCCTTCTTACAAGTAATACATTTAGAGCAAATTCTCTCCACATCTCTCTTCATATGCGGCCAAAAGAAATGTTCTCTCAAAATATCCAAAGTCTTAACCACCCCGAAATGACCCATAAGACCTCCCCCATGCGACTCAAGCACAAGTAATTCACGCATAGAAGAATTAGGAATGCATAGCTTATTCTCCCTAAATAAGAATTCGTCATGCTTATAGAACTTACCAAATGCAGCCTTTTCACATGCACTATATATAGCACCAAAGTCAGAATCTTGCATGAACAACTCCTTAAGATGTTCAAACCCAAGAAATTTAGCATTTAGAGTAGAGATAAGTATATACCTCCGTGATAATGCATCAGCTACCACGTTTTCCTTTCCTTGCTTGTACTGAATCACGTATGGAAACATCTCTATGAATTCGACCCATTTGGCATGTCTCCGATTCAGCTTGTTTTGCCCTTTCAAATGCTTCAATGATTCGTGGCTCGTGTGTATGACAAATTCCTTCGACCGCAAGTAGTGCTGCCACGTCTCCAAAGCGCGGACCAAACCATAGAGTTCCTTGTCATATGTAGAATAATTTAAAGCAGCTCCATTTAGCTTCTCACTAAAGTAGGCAATCGGTCGTTTTTCCTGCATCAATACAACACCTATACCAATCCCGGAAGCATCATATTCAATCTCGAAAGTTTTCGAAAAATCAGGTAAAACCAATAAAGGCGCAAAACAAAGCCTTTCCTTAATCAAATTAAATGCTTGCTCTTGCTCTACTCCCCATTTGAAACCTATATCTTTCTTAACCACTTCCGTCAATGGAGCAGCCAAAGTACTAAAATCCCGCACTAATCGCCTATAAAAACTAGCTAGACCATGAAAACTTTTTATCTCGGTTACGGATTTCGGCGTCGGCCAATCTTTAATTGCTTTCACCTTTTCCTCATTAACCTGAATACCCTAGGAACTAACAACAAATCCCAAAAACACAACTCGATCCATGCAAAATGTACATTTCTTCAAGTTAGCATATAATTTTTCATGTCTCAATGCTTGAAGCATGCGTCGCAAATGATGAATATGATCCTTCAAGCTCTTACTATACACCAAGATATCATCAAAATATACAACCACGAATTTTCCAGTGAAAGCACGCAAAACATGATTCATGAGCCTCATGAAAGTACTAGGCGCATTAGTTAATCCGAATGGCATAACTACCCACTCATACAAGCCATGTTTTGTTTTGAAAGCCGTTTTCCACTTATCACCCTCTTTCATCCTAATCTGATGGTATCCGCTTTTCAAGTCTATTTTTGTAAATAACATGGAACCATGCAATTCATCCAACATGTCATCTAATCGAGGAATGGGATGTTGATACTTTACCCTGATTTTGTTTACAGCGCGACAATCAACACACATTCGCCAAGTACCATCTTTCTTTGGCACCAACAACACCGAGACCGCACAAAGACTCATGCTCTCACGCATATGCCCTTTAGCTAAAAGCTCGTCCACTTGCCTTTGAAGTTCCTTTGTCTCCTCCGGATTACTTCGATATGCTGGCCGGTTCGGAATTGCGGCTCCTGGCACAAAGTCGATTTGATGCTCTATTCCCCTTATTGGTGGCAAACGATTGGGTAACTCCATGGGAAACACATCTCCAAACTCCTGCAAAAGAGAGGTAACAAAACTTGGCAAAGAAGAATTAAGGTCAGAGAAATAAGCCTCCTTGTAAACAAACAAGATCATTGGGCGATTAGCTTTGAATGCACTCTTGATCTCTCTTTCTTTTGCATAGAAACTCATTTTTTTCTCTTTTCTCTCAACTAACTCTTTCCTCTCATCTATAGCTGAACTCTCTTTCTTTTTACTATCCCGAATTTCTTCCTCTCTAGTCTTACCAGTTTCCTCTCTCACTTGCTCACTCTTTTTTTTTTCTTTCAATCTCAGCTTCTACCTCACTTTTCTCACAAATTGATCTCTTGATTCGGAGCTGATCCTCATACACCTAATAAGGTGTCAATGGAACAAGTGTCACCTTTCTACCATCCTTGACAAAAGAGTATCGATTCTTATACCCATCATGTATTACCTGTCTATCGATCTGCCATGGCCTCCCAAGCAACATATGACTAGCATGCATGGGCACTACATCACAAAGAACTTTATCATTGTATCTTCCAATTGTAAAGGAAACCAGAACTTGCTTGTTCACCTTCACTTCTCCACTTTCATTCAACCATTGCAGCTTATATGGCCTAGGATGCTTCAATATACGCAATCTCAACTTGTCAACAAGTAACTTACTAGCCACATTCACACAGCTACCCCCGTCAATGATCAAACTACATACCCAATCCTTCACTTGGCATCTAGTGTGGAATATATTTTCCCTTTGCACATCATCTTTCTCTTCTTCCTTAATTTGTACATTCAGTGCTCGCATGATTACTAAGGCATTCCCCTCAGCAGCATATTCATAATCACTACTAGAATCATCTTGTGTTGGCATTGAATCACTTTCCTCCTCTTCAGTTTCAATTTCCCCACTATCCAGCATGATCATTGCCCTTTTATTTGGACATTAAGAAGCAATATGCCAAGGCCCCAAACACTAAAAACATTTTATATCTCTATTCTTTTGAGATTGGGATGTAGAGTTACCTCTCTCCTTGTTGTCCCCTTGGCTCTTGCTCATACTCCTTTTAGCATTCGATTTGGGTTTCTCTACTGGTCTTGAGCTGGCACCCCATTTCGACTTCCAATTTGAAGGTCCCGAATAAGAACCACCCTCATGCTTGGCTGGTCTCCCTCTCTTGAGTTGCCGTTCTACTTTCATGGCCATGCTAACTATCTCTTCTATCTCCACATAATGTTGCAACTCCACCACATTAGCAATTTCTCGGTTCAAACCACAGAAAAACCTGGCCATAGTTGCTTCTTCATCTTCTTCAATGTTTGCCCGAATCAAAGTTATTTCCATCTCCTTGTGGTAGTCTTCCACGCTCCTCGTCCCTTGCCTTAGACTTTGCAATTTTAAATGCAAGTCCTGATAGTAATACGAGGGAACAAATCGCCTCCGCATGACAGTCTTCATCTCCCCCCAGGTCTCAATAGGTCTTTCATGGTTCCTTCTTCTTTCCTTAACCAATTTGTCCCACCAAACGATGGCATAATCAGTGAATTCCACTGCTGCAAGCTTCACTTTCTTCTCTTCCGAGTAATTATGGCAATCAAATACAAGCTCCATCTTCCTCTCCATTCGATAAAAGCGTCAGGGTCATTCCTCCCTTGAAAAGGTGGTATCGTCATTTTAATACTCCCAATATTCCTATCTACTCCATCTCTAATTGCTTGATCTCGCCTACCATGTCTTCGCCCCTCATTCCTAA
Source organism: Punica granatum (assembly GCF_007655135.1). Lineage (NCBI taxonomy): Eukaryota > Viridiplantae > Streptophyta > Magnoliopsida > Myrtales > Lythraceae > Punica > Punica granatum. The sequence goes on along the minus strand of NC_045127.1, from coordinate 20,737,761 downwards.
CTCCTCTGGCTCTCCTCACACTTCCCACGGATGCAATTTCATCATCTTCCTCATAATCTTCATCTTCTTCATCGTGAGGATTCGCCGGCTGGCGGATTAGTCTCCTTGCATTGGGAACTCGCACATGCTGCCTAGGTTGCTCCCTCTGCATTTGATCAATTCGTTGATCTTGCCGGTCCATTCTATCACGGATATCTCCAAAAACAACTTACAATCTCTCGAATTGTTGCTGCATGGCTTTCAAAGTAAAAGCAACATCTTGCTGGCCGACATTACTTCCATCCCCGGTTGTAGATTCATTACCTTTTCCTGCGAAGCTCATGTTTGCACTATGAAAAGAAAATTCTTGTTAGGACCTCACAACCACTCGCTCACGTGTTTGCCCTCAAATTATCGTCACTCAACATTCGTGTTTCGCTCAGTTCAATGGCTTTTTCCCTCTGGTACGCTCACCACTCTTGCCTCTTTCCACTCTAATTTCCTCCTCAAAGTTCTTTAAAGAACTCAGCAACTCACAAATAAAAGGCAACTAGCTCATAATAATTCAAAACAGCAATTAATATATTGGCCCTAACTTGGACACAAACTAACAGGGAAATAAATGGTTAAAGGAAAGTTAACCAAGGAAAGATTTTAGGAATGAAGAAAGGAATATATCAGAGTAATATATGGATGGAAAGATACGGAGGATGATATAGGGAAGGGAATATGGAAGATCAAGTATTGGGTAATTATGGGAGCAAAATCAACGCGGATCAATAACAAGGTAAATAACAATTTTAGAATGATCTGATGCAAAGAATCCGAATCAAATTGACACCGACGGCTTCTTTCTTTTCTTTCTATCTTTTTTTTTTTTCAGCTCTATCTTTTTTGGCCGAATTTTTTTTGCTACGAATCAATCCAGAACGAACAAGCTAGATGGAATGAAATTCAACGAATTGAAACGTAAAGGATAGGATAAACCTGATTTGGAGCCTGATGCTTTTATACCAAAATGATGCGGACCTCACGAAGGATTGTGAAACCCGACGACCAACTTGAATTGATTCCCAGATCGCCAAACGCAGATTTAGATAAAGAGGATTATTGACTCGTTGTTTATTGAGAAATAAGAATCAACAATATCAAGACGAGGATTATTGACCCGTTGTTTATGAAGAAACAAGAACCAATAAAATCAAAGTGTACCGAACAATCACAAGCTGTCACACTTGTTCGTTCGAAGGAGTTCAATGAAGAACAAATGAGAAAATCTCACCAAAATACCAGAATAGTCTACCTCTGATCAGCTACTCAGCCTCATTTATATAAGCTTAGGAGAAACTGGAAACTAACAAACTAGGCAATTGGAATATCCTTAGTTTCCTAAAGCCAGAAATAACAGAGGAAACTAAATAAAGGCTATCTAGAATAGTTGGCAGTTTTTCATTCCATCTTCAGCATCTCATGGCAAGTCAAGTGAATAAAGGCCTTTGGAGACCCAATTGAATTAGACTCCTCTTGGCCCAAAAAGCCCATCAGCAAGCTCTCCATAGCTTGTTGGATTTGTTTGGCCTTCGCCCATGTAATTGGCCCACTCGGAACATGCAAGCCTCCAAGATCTTGTGCTTCAACTCCCTCTTCACGAGTCCGACTTCCAAGCTCGTGTGCATCAGCCTCATTCCCGACTTAGAGAAGTTAGGACTTTTACGTTTTCTTTGCATTTGTGGGGCGATAAAGCGGTCCATGACCGATTTGCATGCAAGTTTATTATTTTTTTAATGTATTTTCACATCGTATTATGCATGTCTTTATCGTTATAGTATGCTAGCATATCGTGAAAATGCTCGATTCGGAGTCGAGGAAACCTTATTGGCTCGGGCAAGCCCAGGAAGCCTCTCGGCTTCACCCTAAGGGGGGTGGCCGAGAGCTTCTTTTGACTCTCCCGGGCCATACACGGTTTCCTTGCCCCGACTTAAGTCATTTCTTGAGTTTTTACATTTTTACATTTTTCGTCTTCATGAGTCGGTACCGTTTTATCGATTCCTTTAAATATCATGCTTGTCAATGGTTGTATGCTTGTTCGCGTCTTCCATGACCATGGCGACACCGGTTTTGTAAAATGTGCGTTATTATCGTGTTTGGTGTTTTATGCATGCAAGAAACAACCAAAACCGATATAGGAGACAATCCATGACCTAAGCCGGGTCAAGGAGGTTTTCGGCTTCCTCCTTGGAGGGTGGCCGAATGCCCTTTGACCTCCCTCGGGTTAGGGATGACCTCCTCCATCGCTTTAAAACCGATTCTTTGAATTGATTGCAATTACATTTTTCGTTCAATCATTAGTTTCGCGTTAGTTTGTATGTTAGCCACGTTAATTTCGAACAACCAATTCATTAATCCATAACAATCGAGGTTCAAGGCCCCAATAACTAAACCATTCCACAAATGGGAAATTAGACGTATCATTTGGTTAATTATATCATTCAGCTTAAATAAAATCGTATGAACATCAATTTATAAACGCGTCAACGAATTACGAAATATCGGAAACACCTTTTTAAAACCTACAATTTTGAAAGCATCGAGACACTTAACACGCGTAGCACGGGCATCTAGGGAATGCTTGTGCGCCTCGACTCAAGTCCAGGACCGATTTGAGGAGGCTCGGGTCGGGGTGTACGAACCTTCCTTAGACTACTCCCGGGCGGAACGATCATTTTCTCGGCTCTCTCGGGGTCGGCTTAACCCTGATGGACCCAAAGGATCGATCGGCACCGGCTACCGACTTTCGATAGTCTGCGTCACGTGATATCAAATTTTGCATGACACTTTACAGTTCAAGGGCATAACTGTCTTTTCGTGAATCACCGACTCCAAAGGTGTTTGGGTGATTTAAACACTTAGATCCACGGTCGGAGACGGGCAGCTCGCTTGGGTGCAAGTGTCATTTGCATAGCCCAATCATCCGGTTTCAGTGTTTCCATTATCCTACCGTAGATTTGGGTAGCTAGATTTGTTTTTCTGTAATAAAATATGTGAAATCCGACTAACCCTTCATCCAACTTAATCAAACATTAGACAATCGTTAGGCGGAACTCTAGGTTCTAAATCTAGAGTAAAAACACAAGTTTGGCATATTCAATATAACCACAGTGTCATTTACAGAATAAAGCCTTAAAACAAACACACTCATATAGCCGACCTCGAACTGCATTCTAGCGCATTCATTTGCTTGCCTAGGGTAGGGAGATTGTTTGCCAATTAACCCCGGATAATAACTAATTAAGCCACGTAAATTCGGTTTAATACACAACTTGTCTGTATTTATCAGTTTTTGTCTGTTTTCCATCAGTTTCATCAGTTTCTTTCTGTTTTCCGCAATTGTTTGTTACTTTGTTGTGGTTCGAGTCCGATCCCATAGGTTACGTATTGCATGGGGTCCAACGCCCCAAATCATCGATCACGGGGTCCAACACCCCCACATACACTGAGCGTGTGCAATCCAAGTGCGGAATGGGGTCTAGCCTCGAGTCACCGCTTCACTCCGAATAGTGTCTAAGTGGAAGAAGCCTCGGATTGGGTGCGTGAATCGTAGCTTGACAATCGTTCGGGAGCTCGACCGTTCTCACGGCCATCTTGAGAGTCAATCGACTCTTTTACTATCCGTCGGTCTGGTCGGACTCGACCCTCGGCTCCTTGAGCCCGCGTTGCCTTAATTTACTTATCGGTCATTCAAAATCTTTTGGTGAGCCGAAGTAGAATATTGGCCCAATGCGAACTGATCGGGATTCATTTACTTTATTTAGTTGTATTTTTGTAATTATTCAAGAGCACATTGCGAGGATTTTATTTGTACACTTATTCATTCATTTGTAAGGATCCCTGATTCGGCGAGTGAGATGTCCGAGCGCAGAATTGAGTGAATCGGTTCATTTACCCGAACGGCAAGTAAATTTAACGTTTCGTGGTTTCGGTTCGAACGGGGAATCAACTACCATGGTTCGATGAACCATAGCTAGGATAGCGAACCGTTTCTTCGACGCATGGACTTACTTCCCTTTCGGACTCTTGATTCGGATCGATCGATTTATCGGTTTTACGGTGTCAAAACGGGCAAGTAGAGCGAAACCTTAAATCACGCGGTAAATAAATAAAATGGCAAGTCTAGCAAACTAAAGTACCAAAAGGGTATGCGGGATATAGGCCAGCACGTAATAGAACCCCTGAATTCGGAATTTCCAGATCCTAACAGACCAATGCCTTAGCAATTTGGTGTACCCCGTATCCCTAGACCCGGGCAACTCAATGGCCCTCGACCTTCAGGTCGTAAATAGTAAGTGACGACTCCTTATCACGTGCATCCGTCGCGCGTCCTCGGGAAAGTGGACACTCCCAAGCCGCATTGCGTAGGCACGCACATTGTGTGCCCCGACGAGATGAAATTCGGGTGCGCACAGCATGTCTCCACCTCACCCATGCACACATCCTCGACGCGCTTGCACGATACCTACCAGGCTAGTTCGATCCCCTGTGCCTTTGCGTTGAAATTGCAAACATAGTTTGCTCCTTCATCGTTCCCCTTTTCCCATTGCAGGAAATAACCGATAAGAAGGCAATTTGAATCCTAAACGACCACCATCAGGACAACGAACACTTCCCGTCCAGCTTCTTGGAATTTCGACATTGAGTCCCAACCCTCCCTCCGCAAAAGATCACATGCGACAGCTCCGACGAACGAAGCATGGCCCTGCCCACCCACTGCGGAAGTCATTTGCATGGTCGCACCTCCGACAAGACAATGGGCCCACCTACCCCTCCGCTATGGCCATCAACCAGCCACCGGGGCAACATGCACTCTTCCTTAAACTCTCTTTTACATTTATATGCATTCACAAATGGGTTCCCGGCATGAACAAACCCTTCAAGTGGCACTAGGACCGTCCCAAAGACGCCCTATTGATTATGTCGGATCTGTTCAACTCGCCTATCCTCTTGGGACCCGGCTCTTCGAGCTTTCCCTAGGACGGTTGCGCATGCCAACCCCGTAATCGGGGAAAGTACAACTATGCAGTCCCCAGTCACGGTTTGACCACTCCAAGGTAGTGATGATTACACTCCCGGAATTGAGTATCCCCCACGCGCGGCACCCCATGGGTCTCTCGCTGGACCAAGGAACTTCCCATGGGTCCACCTTACATTTCTTACCATATATTCCACAGCATAATCGCCTAATGCATCACCTCCTTTGTCATCCTTCACAGGGATACGCCGATTACAGACGAAGAGTGATGCACGGGTTCACACCTCCACGAGAACTCCTATCGGGTCTCTCTCTCTATACTTCGACAGGAAAGAGGCTTGATGCGGAAGTACCCCCTTTTTTACGAAGCCGAAGACAAAAATGATTGAGCGAGCCACATGCCATCAACACAACCGTCTCAGTCGATAGCAAGCATGGTCCCCGAGGCAAAGCACGTCCACCGACTTCAAGAGCGCCTATCCTCCAAGGGGCACTCTCCACGGGAGCGACAAGACACGGTCGGAAATGGCGATTGCACAAGGCGTCTGACAAAGACGACAAAGACCACGAAGATCGGGGCATCCCCGTCCAACACTCATGCCGAGGCAACCTCGGTCACTTGCACCCCCGGGGCAAATCTTGTTCTTCCTTTTAGACGATAGGGGAAATCATTTATAAAGTTTGCAAGGACAAGCAGCATGAAGTTCGGCTTCCAAATATCCAGGAGCCAAATCTCCATGAAAGGTTGGCCCTCACGAAATAGGGTAAGGCACACCAAAGAGACCACGCAATGCAAAGTCGAGGAGTTTCCAACAAATACACGGGGCACAAAATAAACCCCAGCTGCAAGAAAAAAATAGAGCGAAAAGAAGCGAGAAAAACCCGCCAATGAAGAGAGAGAAAAGACATAGGAAAAACCCGCCAATGAACAAAACAAGGCACCGCCGAGATATAAAATTTCGGCACCGCCAATGCAAAGAAGAAATCAATAAACCCTGACAAAAAGGGGAGCAGCAGACGCAAATCCTCGATGGAGACAGAACACAATGCACTCGGAGGTCGAATCCTTCGATCGCCCTTGCAAACTCGAGAGACAAAAGAATCGAGCCCGGTAGGTGGAAAACCCCTCTCGGCGACATAGGCAAAAGCTAGGGCAAGAGAGAGGCATGACTGAAAATTCTGAGGCGGGCGGTCGTGGCAAAAGGAGAGTTCATCCCCTTTAGGTTGAGAGGTACGGCCCCGAGGTGGGTGACCGTAGCAAAAGAAGAGTAAAATGAGAGATAAACAAAACAGTCACCCTAGGCTCTTACACGCTGCGCGGACCAGAGATCCCCAATAGAAATGGCCAGGTTATCTACTCCAACACGATCCCCGATCGGCTCTCCTACCGAACTCAACCGACCAAGGCGGATTCTTCCTCAAGCACAGCGGGCGACCAAGCACGCAATCCAAGCAATTCAAGACAGCCAACACCAACCAAAGGACGGAAGAGAAAGGGGGGTACATCTCACTGCAGACGTGAACCCGTGTATCCTTTTAGCTTGGGGCAACGTGCTCCCCAAGCTTTCTCTTTTCTCCATGTCATTTACATAACTCAAAACGGGTCATAGCCACCCTACAATCGGCTACCACAAAGCCAAAATCCTAGACACTCCTCTCTAGGAGTCTAGTCATAACACTCTGGAAATGACTAGACCGAGGTTTGACCAAATTTGCACAGAAATCCCCCATGTGGGTCACAAATGTAGCCGCCATACAGTACTTTGACGAGAAGGGTCTTAAGATGACGGGTGCGTCAAATAACTGACGAAGCCGCTAGGGCATCATTGAGTACGTCTCGATATGCCCGTGCATGGCCAACAGGAGCCCTGGAGGCCTCGCATATATGCCTTCGAAAACGGGATCCCATTCGCATTGCCAAAGCAAAAACACTCCACGGGTCGCATAAGCGACCCGAAACTAAAGAGCGTGCGTCGCAAACACTTCCTTTTACCTGTGCTTACATATCGCTAGTAATCCCATGATTTACCAATGATGCTAGAATCACAGGTACTACAAGTCACGGGAACTACGGCAGACTCTAATTCCAGATCCGTCAGGGTACATAGGCCCTCCACCCTAGAGCTCGAGTCCCACATCACAAGACTGGGCCATCCCAACAAACAGGCAACCGCCCCAACAGCGAGACCAGTCTCCGGCAAATTAATGCCCTCACGGCTGCATACCTGATGCCATTGTCCAACAAATTCTCAATTGTGCGACAAATGGCGATCAACGCCAACCACCGCATCTCCACTGTATAACGCCAGCGATATTTACTGCTTTCCGGACTTCGCATCCACATTTACTGCTTCTCAGACTCTGCGTCCACCTTTATTGCTTTTCGGACTCCGCGTCCACCTTTACTGCATTTCGGACTCTGCATCCACGGACTTCGCGTCCACCTTTATTGCTTTTCGGACTCCGCGTCCACCTTTATTGCTTTTCGGACTCCGCGTGCACGGACTCCGCCTCTACCTTTATTGCTTTTCGGACTCTGCGTCTACCTTTACTACTTTTCGGACTCCGCGTCCACGGACTTCGCGTCCACCTTTATTGCTTTTCGGACTCCGCGTCCACGGACTACGCATCCACCTTTATTGCTTTCCGGACTCTGCGTCCATCTTTATTGCTTTTCGAACTTCGCGTCCATCTTTAGTGCTTTTCGGACTCCGCGTCCACCTTTAGTGCTTTTCGGACTCCGCGTCCACCTTTACTACTTTTCGGACTTCGCTTCCACGGACTCTGCGTCCATATTAACTGTTTTACAGACTTCGCGTCCACGAACTTCGCGTTCACGTTTACTGCTTTTCAGATTTCGGGGCTTATTTTTACTACTTTCCCGTACCTTCCCACTTCCTAACCCCCGATTCTTTCGTTTTTCCCACAGCAAGCTTATACTTTTGCGTAATTTTTCGCCCACACATCCAAAGCAAGAGGGCCAGTGGCTATTAGGGAAGCCAAGGGCAGTCACCGGGACAAAAAGGGGTGCTTCTCATAATCTTTGACCGTATCCTCTAATTGAGCATGCAACCAAAGAGGGGCAAGCTGTCAGCACCCCATTTTGGCCCACCAGCTCCGATAGAGGACAACAATGGTGACCATGACCACAGCCTCGTAAGCGTGGCAAAACGAGACATAGAAGAGCTCAGACCACTATTCATAGTCGGGGCAACATGGGCAAACACATGATCAGGAAGCATGGATAACAGAAGAGAAGCAAGGGCCCCTAGAAAGGACAAAACAAGTAACCGGAGAAGTCGAGTGGACAATGGACATCGGGGCAACGGAAGCCGGCACTGTGGCACTACTCACCGCCTGATCACCGTAGCATCAGAATGTATCCAATATAGGACTCTAAAAATCCCTCTTGGTACCAAAATGACCAACGGCACCCCCGAGTGCATTTCAGAAGTCTCCTGCTTAAGTAGAGGCATTCACGAACATTTGAAGTGCCTTCCTGATGGGGCTCCCGGGACGCCCGATCCACGAACCAATAAACGGCACTAGGAAATAGGTCTGCACACACCCGAGGGTCATCAAGACTAGGGATTAGGTTTTTGACTGCTTTTCGAAACTCATCTTGGTCTCCTAAGTGGATCTCGACCCGGAAAAAGAGGTCATTTCTACATAGAAACATAGCCGGAGACCCTTTTAACAAATCGTTGATGTACGAAATATATGCCAATCAATCCCAGGGACCTCAAGGGCTCGGGAGATAAACTCTGATCACATTGCTCAATCCATTTAGGTCTCCCGAGTACCATTCCGGCAACAAAAGGGCCCATTTCAGACGGAATCTCGCGCTTAGAGCCTATTCAGGGAAATGTTGACGTCCGAGCATTGCACCTCCCACTCCCAACAACCCCCAGGGGCTAGGAAATCATTTTGGCTCGGACTAAGCAAATCATACTGAGCTCCCGAGTGACGTTTCAATGGTCACGAACACCTCTCGCCAAACTTTCGGGACTCATTTCTGACAAACGAAAATCGCAGTGGTCTCCGAACATATCAGAACATTTGGGAAACACTGAGAGAACCCTGTTTGCGGATTCCTAGGTCGTCTCCGATTATCGATCTCTAGCCGGGGTCGGCGAGTAAGCCATTCTGCTCAAAGCAAAAATACACTGGTGCGAGCCTTACAACATGCAGAAGTGCAAACTCGTGTCAGAAGCGGACAACTTCGCTCTGATCATCCAAACGGAGCAAAACCGGCTTTCGAGTCCCTGGGTCACTTGAGCATCCGCTTACAAGAAGCATGTCAATATTAGGCTCCTTGAAGCCGTATTCGCGCGTATATTGATAATTCGTTGTTCAAGCGAACCAAGGAAATCGATCACACGATCAATCGAGCCTCGAGCTTCTTCCAGCTTTCTTCCTAGTCAAGTGGGACCCTTGAGCTAGCTAAGCCAAGCCGATCCAAGCCAAGCCGCAAGCCATGGCTCTCCTCTAGAGGCAAGCCAAATGAGCCTCCACCACTCAAATTCAAAATATCTCTTACACCCATCACCTCCACTCTTCCATCCATCACTTCCCATCAACCTTTTCAAGACAACTTCCCCTCCCTAATCCCTTTTAAAAATTCGGATCTCCTAAGCACTCCCTCTAATTGCACTTTATTTCACTAATTATGCCTCATTAAGCCTCCTATAAGTTCCTATGCATCATTAACCTTAATCACAACTCACTCTTACACATCTCTCTAGCTTTCTCACTCAAGAACACTCTCCCAACTCCTCTCATTTCTAAAAATTCGGATGGTCTCAGCTCAGCCCGAAACCAAGGCCGATTTGCCCGAAAACTCAACCGTTTTCCGGCAACCACCCATCCGACTTAAGCCAACTTCAACCAAACTTCATATCCCACATGTTTTCGACCTCCCGAGTCTATTTCCAGTGTTAGTTTCAGCATTTGAAGCTCCCAGTACCCCGTAATAGACAGCAACAGAAACGGTCTCCTAGAGACGTTTTTCGGTTTCTAGGCGAGTCCCGCCTTGCTCGAGCCTCAAACAAACTACCCACCCAACATGTGTTCGACCACCCGAGTCCATTTTCAGTGTTAGTTTCCCGATTTGAAGCCTCCAGCAGCCTGAACCAGCTCTGTCCAGAACCGGGTTACGGGGGCATTTTCACGGTTTCCTGGGCTTCCTCGACATTTCCACCACCTCACGACCATGGCGAGTCATGCCTACACTTTCTAAGGGTTCCTCACGACTCTCAATCTCCCCTGTGATGAGGCGGTCATGTGCTGAAAGCCATTCAACCTTGCACCGCCACCATTTCCTTCCTTTCTCTCTTCACAGATTTTTCCAATTCTTACTGATTTTTCTTTGCATCTTCCAAAACAATCTACGCTTGTAATCCTCACGAAACCACCGCAAGGATGATCCTTTATCAGTTAGGAGTCTAATGCCCCTAAATTTGCAGCAAAATACCATCGGGAGCCTCCGGAGGAGCCGTTTCTTTCCGACCTGCGCAGTCAGGTCAATTCTGCCCCATCGAGTCTGTCATTTTTTACTGATCCGAATTTGCTTTTGATTTTCAGAAAATCTACACGTGCAACCCCCAAGAAACCACCTCAAGAACAATCCTCAGTCAGTTAGGAGTCCAATGCCACCAACCTTGTAGCAAAATACCACCGGGAACCCCCGGGAGAGCCATTTCTTTCCGACCTGCCCAGTCGGGTCAATTCCGCCCAGTCGGGTCTGTTCGTTTTTTGAGATTCTTCACTTTTCTTGCAGATCGGTTCGACCCGAGTCACTTCTCGCAAAAAAACCACCACAACCATCTCCAGGGGTCTCTTAGGAGTTGAGAGCCACTGACCTTGCATCAAAAGACCACCGAGAGCTTCCTATAGAGCCTTTTCTTCACCGGGTGCCAGTTGGGTCTGTTTTGACCCAACTGGGTCTGTCATTTTTACTGACCCAACTTTGCTCATTTTTTCCGGTAAAAGTAGACTTGCAATCCACATGAAACTATCGCAGGCGCGATCCTCGGTCAGTTAGGAGTCCAACGCAACTGGCCTTGCATGAAAAGGCCACCCAGATCGACCAGTGTGGCCCCAACAAGTCAAACTGCTAGTCGGGTCTGCCAGTCAACCCGACTGCTCCGACTCGGGTCTATTTGTTCCAGGGGGCAGAATCGACTTCCCGAACCCCTTTTTCTGGCTTTCCTATACTTTTCTCGCATCCCGGGGCTAGGTATAACTATTCCCGACTTAGAGAAGTTAGGACTTTTACGTTTTCTTTGCATTTGTAGAGCGATAAGGCGGTCCATGACCCATTGGCATGCGAGTTTATGTTTTTTTTTTATGCATTTTCACATCGTATTATCATGTCTCTACCGTTATAGTATGCTAGCATATCGTGAAAATGCTCGATTCGGAGTCGAGGAAACCTTATTGGCTTGGGCAAGCCAAGGGAGCCTCTCGGCTTCACCCTAAGGGGGGTGGTCAAGAGCTTCTCTTGACTCTCCCAGGCCATACCACGGTTTCCTTGCCCCGACTTTAGTCATTTCTCGATTTTTTACATTTTTACATTTTTTGTCTCCATAAGTCGGTACCGTTTTATCGATTCCTTTAAATATCGTGCTTGTCCATGCTTGTATGCTTGTTTGCATCTTCCAAGACCATGGCGACACTGGCTTTGTAAAATGTGCGTTATTATCGTGTTTGATGTTTTATGCATGCAAGAAACGGCCAAAACCGATATAGGAGACAATCCATGATGTCAGCACCCCATTTTGGTCCACCGACTCCAAAGACAAGAATGTCGGGCCGAGGCTCAGGCTACTACTCATGACTTGGCAACCAGGAGCGAACGTTCGGACATGAGGGCACGGACTACGGAAGAGAAGCAGGAATCGCTAGAAAAGTACAGAAGGGCAATCAGAAGAATGGACGAACAAGGAACCCCGAAAACAGCAGAAGTCGGCACTATAGCACTATTCATCGACAGATCGCCAAAGCGTTAGAAGATATCCAATATAGGACTCTAAAAATCCCTCTTGGTACCAAAATGACCAATGGCACCTTCGAGCGCATTTCGGAAGCCTCCTGCTTAAGCCGGGGCGCTCCCGAACATTCACAGACGCCTTCCTGACGGGGCTCCCCGGACGTCCGTTCCACGAACAGATAAACGGCGCCCGAAGACAGGCCTACAAATACCCAAGGACCTTCAGAACCTTGGAATGAGTTTCAGACTGCCTATCAGAGTTCAACTTCATCCCCCGAGCGGACCCTGACCCGAAAAAAGGGTCCCCGTCAAACAGAATCAAGCGCTCAGAGCTCATTCGATGAATAGTTGACGTCTGAGCTTCACACCACTCACTCCCTACAGCTCCTAGGACTAGGGAAATCATTTCGCCTCGGGCCAAGCAAATCAGTTAGGTCTCCCGAGTGACATTTCAGTGATCACGAACGCCCCTCGGCAAGTCTTCGAGGCATGTTTCTGACAAACAGAGGCCACAACGGTCTCCAAACACCTCCGGACATTCGGGAAACAATGAGAAAACTCCGATTGCGGATCCCTAGGTCACCTCCGGCTAATGGTCTTCGGTCGAGGACGATGAGCCAACGATCCTGCACGGGACAAGAAGCTCACCGAGACGAACGCTACACTGCACAAAGGAGCAATTGGAGAACGGGGACGGTCAACTCCACTCTGAATGTCCAAACAGGGCAAAACCGACTCTCGAGGTATCGAGTCACCTGAATATTCGTTCACATGAAATATGGTGATATTAGGCTCATTCAAATTCTCTTCGTGCAAGCATTCCAAATCTATCAATTAATCGAACTTCAGAGATCGGACGCGCATTCAATCAAGTCTCGAGCTTCTTCCGGCTTTCTTCCTAGTCAAGTGGACCCAGGACTTAGCCAAGCCATGGCTCAACCCCAGCAGCCATGGCTCACCACGGCAGCAGCGGCTCTTCCTTCCAATTTCGGCGGCTCAACCCTTCAAATATCCCTTACACTTCTTCACATCAACTCCCATCTTTCCATCAATTCCCATCAACTCCCATCAACCTTCCACTCACAAAACCCCACCCTAATCCCCTTGATATTTTCGGCAGCCATGTTAAGCCCTCCTAAGCACACTTAACTTTCCTTAATTGCCCCATTAAGCTTCCCTTTATAAGCCCATGCACCATTAACCTTAATGACTTCTTCAACTCCACTCTCTCTCAAGCCAACTTCCCTCTAGAATCCTCTCAACCCCCAGCCCACTATCTCATCCCCGCACAGCCCACCTCGTGTCCGAAACCAGCCAAAATCAACGGAAAACCACCCGGTATCCCAATCACCGCCCGACCCGACTTAAGCCAAACACCACCAAACCTCATATCCTACATATTTCCCACCCCCTAAGCCCATTTCCGAGCTTAGATTCTCCATTTGAAGTCTCCAACGTCGCGTTCCAGCCGTGAGAATTATCGGGTTCCAAGAACCCTCACTCGGTGCATCCGAGTTCCTGCACGTGCCATTTCCTCCCACGACTTCGGCGAGTCGTGCCATCACGTTCAAAGGGTCCCTCACAACCCTCACTCTCCCCCGTGAAGAGGTGGTCACGGTCCGAGAGCCATACAACCGCGCACAACCACCGTTCCGCTCATTATCACTTATCGGGTTTATTTATTCATTACCGGTCCCTTTTCTCATCATTTCCGGTTTATTTAGGATCTTGCATGTACGAAGGTGTCCACGAACATCTAGATCGGTCTCTTAGGAGTCTAAGGAGCTCGATCTCTCTCGGTGTCGTGGTCGGACTCGACGTGCCGACCTCATTTTCTTTGGCTACCACGGACGCCGCCTTACGGGTGCCTATTGCCTTCAACGTCTAGTCGAGTCTTCCGACTCCCCTTGCCACTTCCCCAACTCTTTTCCTCGTACACCGAGGCTAGGTAAAACTCCTCTACGACTTAAAGAAGCAAGGATCTTCGATACTTGTTTGTTACGGGGTGTTAGGGTGGTTAACAAACCGAAATGCATGCAAATTTAAGTTTTTATACATTCCCATGCAAACGTACGTCATTTACCACGTTTCATGTCCATATAATGTATGTACCGTGATGGGAAATGGCTAGGATCGAGGTAAGAGAGACGTCTAAGCCATGGTCGAGCCAAGGGAACCCACGGCCTAGTCCCGAGGAGGGGACCCGTGAGCTCTCTTGTCTCGCCCGAGGCTAGGATGACCTCTCCTCCCCCGAACTTAGTTGGTTTCCGTGTTTTTACCGTCGTTTATCGCATGTAATGTATTAGTATGACGAGAAAGGATTTAAATCGGGATTGAAGAGTCCTCCTTGACCCGTGTGAGCCATGGAGACTCACGGCCACTCTTGAGGGGATGTGGCCGAGAGTCTCTTTGGACCACACGGGTCCAAGGAGGCCTCTTTCGTTCCGAAATAGATTGGTTCCCGTGTTTTTCACATTTTACCATTGCATGAATCGACGCCGTTTTTATTGATTCCCTTATATTACATATGGTATGTGTTCATTTGTGTGTTTGGTTGCGTTTCGAGATCTTGGCGGCGTCGGTTTCCTTTCCTCTTCACCGAAACATGTGTTGTCCTTGTGCTTGACGTATTACGTATGCAAGATACGATCGGAATCGACGTAGGAGACCCTCCATAACCTAAGTCAGGTCAAGGAAAGCTCTCGGTCTAACCCTTGGAGGAGTGGCCGAGTGCTCCTTGACCCCTCCCGGGTTTAGGGTGGTCTCCTTCGTTGCTTCGGAATCGTCCATTTGAATTGATTGTATTCATGTTTCACATTTTTTTCGTTGATCACGTGCTAGCCACCCCCTAAGAGAGTTGGTCTTGGAAGATTATCCGTCAAGCCCATAATTCCCCGATATAAAATCACTACTATCGAATAATTTCACAAAATGGGAGAAACGGGACGTATCATTAGGTTAACTAAATCACTTGGACCAAAGAATTGGATAAATCGATTATTAATTCGTAAACGCATCGATGATTCACGGAACGGCGAAAATGCCCTTTTCTTTAAAAGCTCACAATTTCAAAGCACCGAGACGTGTAACACGAATAGAATCGTGTCTAGCGAGTACTCGCGTACTATGACTCGAGTTTGGGCCCAATTTGAGGCGGCTCGAGTCAAGACGCGCGAGTCCTCTTTAGAACTCTTCGTGTCACACGATCTTTAATTTATATAAGAACTACACACGTTCTACCACTCAAGGGCATAATCGTCATTCCGTGATTCACCGATATCCTAGGCATTAGGGAGTAGGAAACACCTCGATCTATGGACAAAAAGGGGTGGCCCATTCGGGCGCAAGTTTCATTCGTACGGCCCATTCCGTCCACTTTCGGTGTTTCTATCTCCCTATTGTAGATTCGATGGCGGACATCTTCATTTCTATTGCAAAACACAAAAAACCGGATTGATCATGCAGCTGACTTAATCAAACATAAGATAACGGATAGGCGGAATGCTAGATTCCAATCTAGAGTCAAAATACGAGTTTGGCAAATTCGGTGAAACCGCAGTGACACCTCACTGAATAGAGTTCTAAAACAAAATCACACATGCAATTGGCCAAGAACCATATCCCAGCCCACCCCTTTGTTTGCCTAGGTTAGATACATTATTTGCTAATCAACCCCGGTTAATAACTTATTAAATCACGTACATTCGGCCTAATATACAACTTTTCTGTATTTATCTGCATTTATCAGTTTTTTTGTCTGTTTTTCATCAGTTTTATTAGTTTTCTTCTGTTTTCCATTTGCTTTTGCTGATCTGTTGCGACTCGGGTCCAAACCCATAGGTTACGTAATACACAGGGTCCAACACCCCAAATCACCGAACACGAGGTCCAACGCCTCCTAACTCACTGAGCGCGTGCAACCCAAGTGCGGAATGGAATCTAGCCTCGAGTAACCATCACACTCCAAATATGGCCTATGTGGAAGGCAATTTGGATTGGATGTGTAAAACGTGTTTAGATATCACCCGGGAGCTCAATTGGTCTAACGGTTACAGTGGGAATCAACCGGTTCTCCTGCAGACCGTTGGTTCGATCGGACCTGACCCCCTGCTCCTTGAGCCCGCGTTGCCTTAATTTATTTATCGGTTATTCAAAACACACGGTGAGCCGGAGCGGAATATTGGCCCAATGCAAACCGATCGGGATCCATTCATTTATTCAGTTGTATTTTGTAATTACTCGAGAAAACATTGCGAGGATTTGTTTGTACATTCATTCATTCATTTGTAAGGATCCCCGATCGGCGAGCGAGAGGTCCGAGTGTCTATTGTTACCAAGAGAGGAGTAAGCTCGAATACTCGTGGTCTCGATTTGCGCAGGAAATCGACCATCACGGTCCGACGAACTGTAACGCGAAGATGGTGAACCGATTCCTCAACGCACAAGTTTACTCATCTTTCGGATTCTTGGCCCAATTTGATCAATTCATCGACTTTACGGTGACAAAACGGGCGAGTTAAGTGCAACCCTAAATCACGCGGTAAATAAACAAAACGGCAAGCCTAACAAGCTAGAGTACCGAAAGGGCGTGCGGGATATAGGTCCGCACGTAACAGAACCCCTAAATTCGGAATTTTTGGTTCCACACGACCATTGCCTTAGCTTTTAGGTGTACCCCGTACCCCTAGACCCGGGCGACTCAACGGCCCTCGACCTATGGGTCATAAATAGTAAGTGGAGACTCCTTTTCATGTGCGTCCGTCGCGCGGCCCCGGGAAGGTGGACACTCCCAAGCTACGTTGCATAGGCGCGCGCATGCGTGCCCCGACGAGATGAAATTCGGGTGTGCACAGTTTGGCGACTCCACTGGGGATTTTAGAGGGTTCGGGCTCGATTCCGTTTGCTTGATTGCATGTTTATTTATCGCTTTTTGTACATTTATTTTAAGCACATTTATTTCGCGCACGTTTACTTTACGCATTTGCATCGCATCATTCTAGCGGGTTTCTATGTACCTTGTCCGAAATCCCACGGGCGCCAAAATAGGAGTTAGGTTAGTCAGAGGTTCCGAGTAAGGGAACGGATCGATTTCAAGGAATTCACACCCTTGTATCGGCAGCCCCCATCCCTAGTTAGTGGTTCTCCCAATAGCACCGAAAACCATGCATACACAGGGGCCGTCATGCTGGACCAATCTTAGCCTCCATACCGCCAACCGACCCCAAAGTCGAGTCGTTGAGTCGGCTCGTAGTTTTTTTTAGGACGGGCTTTTTGTTGTTTTCTTTGAAAGAGAGTGATGTATACTGTAAAGAATACGATTATAGTTTATCTTTCCGCATTGCATGCATTATTTTCAAAACGACTTAGGACATTGTATTGGTTTGATTCTTAAGACGTTGAGCCGACATCTCCTCCATTTAGGTAAGGATGGACCGCCCGGCTCCTGGACTCAAGCTCAAGGCAATCACGTCGCCTAGGCAAGAAATCATGCCCATTTGGAGGACACTCCGCCCGGTGGATCGCTCCTTCGTTCAAGGCATTATTGGAGACGTGGTCATGCTCACTGAAACCCCAATGGATTGGATCTTCTTGAGGACCGCAGCCGAATTCTGGGATCCCCAATATGCAGTGTTCAACTTCCAGGGGACAGAGCTGGCACCCACAATTGAGGAGTATACGGCGCTCATGCAGAGGCCTACGCCCACTACCCAAGGCATCTTCGTACCCAACCCGTTCGCAGTGATTCGAAGCCAACTCTCCACCCTCCTTGGCATACCCGTCCAGGAGGTCCACCAAGAGCTTCATCAAGGATAAGATCACGGCGTTATAATCGCATGGCTCTCGGACTGGACGCTCCTCCGTGCATTGACACCTTCGACAGGGTCCTATCAGCGCGACGCGTGTCACGGGTTCCTGCTTTTGATCTTCGGCACCCTCTCGTTCCCATACGCGCCAAACCTCATTGACGGGGCTATAGCCCAAGTCGTCCACCAAGCGGTGGGAGGCCATAGCTATGTGGAGGCTTTACTAGCCGAGACCATTCGGTCTCTAGACTATGTTAGGGAAGTTCGGCACGGCAGGATGAGAGGGTCCCCACACCTCCTACAAGTTTGACTCCTCTCGCACATCCGCCCCTTTTGCTCATCACACTCTTTCTCTTACATTGCGGACGAGCGTTCGCTAATTGCGCGCCTGGTTTCGGTCTTTCCACCTCCTGAGCGCAGTTTTTCGGAATGGAGGCACTTCTCGCGCGAGTTAACACCCGCACGATTTCAATGGGTTGCTCGTTGGAGTCCCGGCGGCCCCATGATCACAGGATCTCCCGGAATCGTGGGAGTCCCCCTCCTCAGCCACTTAGGAAGCACGCTCATATTCCTCCGCCGGGTGATCAGACAACTCGGCGACCTACAGGACATCTCGGCCGAGGCAGATCGTCTACCCTCCCACGTCCAATGGGCTGACTCAGCGTCCACAGCGCCTGCAAGATTCCTACAGATTCAAGAGATTCACCGTCAGCGGGACGCTAGCACCATACAGCGCCTCTACTTCCCCGAGCATCCTACTGACGAAGAGCGAGCACTTTCCGCCACGTTGGCATACGTGGCTCAGTTTTATGCATTGGAACTGACATCGCCGCGGCGGCCCCAAACCGTCCCGATCTTGCAAGCCACACCTACAGCCGCCCCGGAAGCCGAAAGCTCCACCCAAGCAGCCATGCGCGCAGAGCTACATTCCATCAGGGAGGAGCGAGATAGACTTCGTTGCGAGCTTGTCGACTCTCGCGCAGAAGTCGCGGACTACAGAGAGCTCCAGACAGAGCTAGTTCGAGCACGCGCCCGGATCACGGCCCCAGACCAGGAGATAGCCCGCCTGATCGCTACGTTGGACCGAGCACGGGCAAAGGCACATGGAGTCCCCCATCCCTAGGTTTAGCAGACCCGCTCCTTTTTGCCCTCGCTCGGACCTCCGCCGCTCTCAGCCGGCTACCGAGCACAAAGGGATGTCGGCTTACGTTTATGTTCCTTTTTCTTTCGTGTACTATTTTTATAAAACTATGGAACTCGAATCAAACCAATGTAATGACATTAGTATTTTTAAACTCATGCACCTCATGCATCCTATTCTTTTATTTATCGTTCCACGCTTATCCTTTCGGAATTGTCAATATCGTGCTTACATACTTATGGAATCTAGGTGTTAATCGCTGGCAACTCCGTATCGATACCCTACTCGCCTTCGCACGAGGATGGCATAGGATAACCAGATCGGCGTACCCGAGGAGATCAACCCGCCGGCATCGGTTCATTCTCAAGCGTCGATAGCTCAACCGGCACCACCGCCCAGTCCCACTGGAGCACCACCGGCCCATCCAGGGGCACCTTCTGCATACCTACCGCCTTCGACTTCAGTCACTACACCCCCATCACACTCGGGGATTTTGGCTCCCCCACCGGTATACGCACCACCTCCGCTACCGACTCAACTACCTCCCCAAGACGCCACCCGCGTCACCGTGCTCGAAGGCAATGTCGCAATGCTCCAGGGCACGATCGACTTAATGGCCGCCAACATGGCTGAAATGATGGCACTACTTCGAGGCCTGAATCGAGCATCATCAAATTCCACCCCTCCCCTCGCACACGGGTCAACGGTCGACCCTACTCCTTGGGAACCACCAACCCTTGCGCCAGGAGATGACATCGCCCCTGCGCCAACCACTCCGGCGCATGTGTCAACCGTCCACACGGCTGACCTCTTCCAACCACAACCCACTGTTCCGGCGGTCGCCCCCCTCCCATCCATGACGGTCTACGTGCTCGCTCCAACCGTGTTCGCGCCACCTCCTCAATCCGTGCCCATCCCAGCTACGGTCTATACTGCACCCCCACCAACAGTCCTCCCTACGTCGAATGTCCCCGCTCCAACCCCCGTTCAAAGTACAGAAACTTTCCCTTTCCCGACTCTGCAATCCCACGGCGGCCTCCCCTACCAATTTCTGCCAGCCCTAAACATCCCACCTCCTGAGCCGTGCACGCCAAGTCACTGGATCCCGTAGCTCCACCCGCCGCTTTCCTCCCACAAGCGGAGACTGAACAGGAACGTAGAATGAGGAGGATGGAAGAAACAATACGAGCCCTACAAGCAAGCGAGACCTGTCCCGACAACAATTACGGCGATTGCAGCCTTTTCCCAAGTATGCGACTACCCCCGAAGGTCAAAATCCCGTAGTTCAAGACTTATGAGGGCACGACAGACCCACGGCACCACCTCCGCCACTACCGAGGGAAAATGCTGCAATACTGGAATTACGAGGAGTTCATCATCCATTCATTCCAGGACAGTCTGACAGGATCAGCTCTCGACTGGTTCATGTCGCTAAGGGCCGAGGACATTCCAACATGGGCAGATCTTTCCCGGAAGTTTATCGACCAATACCAATACTGTGCTGAAACGCCTCCGACCCTTCTGGAATTGAGCACAAAGGAAATGGCACATGGTCAAAAGTTCGAAGAGTACGCTACCAAGTGGCGCGCCCAAGCGGCAGAGTACATCCCTCCGATCAGCGAAGTACAACAGATCCAGTTTTTCCACTCCACACTGAGAGGAGTATACTATTCGCACTTATTGGCCCACACTTCTTCGTTCTCCGACCTCATCGAGGCTGGGAAAAAGCTCGACCTGGGAATCAATCTTGGCAGGATGGAGGGCCTCACCGTCAAAGGAGAGGAATCCGCGAAGATGACTTCCGCGACGCCAACCTCTTCTAGTGGAAGAAGAGGGAAAAAGGTCTTAGTTAACGCTGTCAATCCGGCGCACCCAACGTCCCAGCAGTACTCGATAAATTACACGCCCACACCGCCTGTTGTCCCCGCTTACACCTCGCCGGCGCTGCAATACCGACCTCAACCCCCATCGCCCGTCGTCCATCACTACACCCTTACCCGGCCTCAAGCCCCCTCAATACCGACCCTCATCTTCGAGAGCTCCTCAGTCGCCACAACAGGTCCCACCTCCGCAGGGTTAACCGGGTGGTGCAGTACAATCGTGACCACGCAGACAATACCTGTCCTTACCGGTTCCGCTTTCCCACATTTACCAACAACTCCGTGCAAGCGACAAAATTAGAACGGTAGCGCCCGGCCCCAACTTCAACCCCACCATTCAGGATCGAAGCAAGCAATGTGAATATCATTGAGGCGCACCGGGGCACATCTTAGATAATTGCTGGAAGCTACGAGAGAGGATCCAGGAGATGATCGATGCAAAGGAGCTCACGTTCAACTCCGTAAGACCCCCGAAAGTACAGGCTAATCCTCTTCCCGATCATGGACCATCCCAGGGGTCCTCCATCAATATGATCAGCATATTCGCATTAGGGGAGGACAAAAGCGAACAAGGCGGCCCCTCCCCCTTCGTAATCGAATACGTCCCCGCGGAAGCTACAGTTGGGTTCGCAGAGATTGGCACACCTCCTACCCCGTTCGTCATAGATATTCCCGTTCGAGATCCATACTCGGACGACAAGGTCCCTTGGACTTATGAAGGAGGTGCCGGAAACCTCGAGCAACAATTCAGCGTCATGGGCGTAACACGCTCGGGACGGGTATATGAGAATCCGGCGGCCACAAACAAAGGGAAGGCACCCACCGTAGAAAGTAAGGCGATACCTGGAAACCCGTCTACTCCACCCAAGAAAGTGACCAAAGAAGAAGTCGAAGCCTTCATGAAGATCATCAAGGCGAGCGAATATAAGATAGAGGTGCAGATGGCCAAATCTCCAGCCCACATTTCGTTACTCGCCCTCCTCCTCAGCTCAGAACCACATAGGGAAGCCCTCCTACGGGTCCTAACGGCTGCATAAGTCCTTAAAGGGACACCTCCAGACCGAATAGAAGAGACCGTTAGCTCCATCTTCTCCAATACCATCTCATTTTCGGACAATGAGCTCCCTATGAAGGGTGCGCACATTCACGGGCGTTGCACATTGTCTGCAAGTGCAAGAACTATGTCATCGGCCGAGTCATGATTGACAACGGCTCTGCACTCAACGTGTGCCCGATGACCACCTAAAACAAATGAATGTGGACCTCAACCGCGTTCACCGGAGTAAAATTGCGATCCGAGCCTTCGACGGCTCACGGAGGGATGTGAATGGAGAGATCGATCTCCTCATAGACGTCGGCCCGTGCTCGTTCAGCGTCACATTCCAAGTGCTTGATATCTCGAACGCCTTCAGTCTACTACTCGGGAGGCCTTGGATCCACTCGGCCAACACCGTCCCTTCCTCTTTGCACCAGAAGTTGAAATTCACCGTCTAGGATAAGCTTATCACGGTCAAGGGGGAGGAGGATTACGCTATCTATAAAGAGACGGCGGTCCCCTACATCAGTGTTAGAAATGATGAGAATCTGCCCTTCCACTCCTTTGAAACTATAACCGTCATCCGGGACTATGGAAAAGTCGGCCCCACTCGCGCTGACCGTATGATAGGAAAAATCTTGATGCGCCACAATTATGTCCCCGGCACCGGCCTTGGAGCGTACGGACAAGGGATTAGCCGCCCCATTGAGGTTGAAGAGTACAAGTATAGGAGGGGACTTGGCTTTCGCCCCTCTTGCCACGAAATCATTGAAGCCCGCTGCGGCCGCCATCTTCGCCACCTTGCAACACACTATGGGAAGGCCAACAGGGGTCTCCTGGTTCCCCCGCTCTCCCATTTCTTTCCCGGGCCACCGCACATCGTCGAGGACACCCTTGACGGCCCTTCCTCGGATTCCGCTGACGCACCTGACGCTTTGCCAGCCGTGTATACCGTCACCGAGGAGATTCCTTCAGGGGTTCACATCCGTCTGGCGGAGGAGAATGAGGAGCTTAACAACTGGACCTCAGTCCCGCGCTACTTGGATGTGATCGCCGATGTGTAAGGCTTATCTATGTATAAGATGTTTCCTGCGTGTCGGCATAGCCATAGGCCACACGACGGAAGAGGGATCTCTGTCATGGCTTCATATTCATACTATCAATGAAATCCCTGCATGCATTTTTGAATTTCCGCGTCTATTTATCTCCTCCTCTTGTTCGTCAATTCGCAGCATTCTAAATTTTCTAAGACTATTCCTCTAAATTTCCAGGCTCCACTCGAATCCAAATCTACGACACGTCGATTTGAACCCATCCGAAGAACGTCTCGGAGAGCCCGGACCCATATACTTCGGGGAAGGGCTTGACGAAGACAATCGAGTGCTCGAGATAGAAGAGAGTTTGTGCTGCTTTGAGGATCGCCAACTCACCTCGGTCGAGCCAACGGAAGAGATCAATGTAGGCATCGAAGATGAACCCCGCACCTTAAAGATCGGGACGGGACTTGACCCAACGCAACGAGCCCGGATGATCGACTTCCTGACAAGGTACCAAGAAGTCTTTGCCTGGTCCTACGCCGACATGCCGGGTTTGGACCCATCGATAGTCAAACACTTCCTCCCGCTAGACACGGAGAAATTTTCGCCCAAGTGGCAGCAACTGCGATGACAGCGAGTCGGCCTTCTCCTCCGCATCAAAGAAGAGGTCATCAAACAGATCAACACCGGTTTCCTCGAAGTCTGCAACTACTCCGAATGGGTAGCAAACATCGTCCCGGTGGAAAAGAAAGATGGAAGAGTTAGGGTTTGTGTTGATTATCGAGACCTCAAAAAGGCCAGTCCCAAAGACAACTTTCCTTTGCCTCACATCGACGTCTTGGTCGACAACACTGCGCGCCACACCCAGTTCTCCTTTATGGACGACTTCTCCGGATATAACCAAATCCGGATGGCCGAGGAGGACAAAATCAAGACAACGTTCACTACGATGTGGGGGACCTTCTATTATCGGGTCATGCCTTTCGGCCTCAAGAACGCCGAGGCAACCTAACAGAGGGCCATGGTCACGTTGTTCCACGATATGATGCACAAGGAAATCGAGGTTTATGTCGATGACATGATCGCCAAGTCGAAAGAAGGGGAAGATCACCTTGTCAATTTAGGGCGTCTTTTCGATCGCCTGAAAGAATATAAGCTTCGGCTCAACTCGGCGAAGTGCGCATTCGGCGCTGGGTCGGGAAAGTTGCTGGGGTTTGTGGTCAGTGAACGTGCCATCGAAGTTGATCCAGATAAGATTAAGGCCATCAGGGAGCTTCCTCCGCCATCGTCGGTCCGCGAAATACGAGGTTTTTTGGGGCGACTGAACTACATCGCGCGATTCATCGCAAACCTGATGGACAAGTGTCAACCACTCTTTCGCTTGCTCCGCAAGAACGCAGCGATCGAGTGGGACGAAGAATGTTAGAAGGCCTTCGACACCATCAAGGCATACTTGGTTCAACCGCCTATATTAGTTCCGCCTACACCAGACCGCCCCCTCATCCTTTACCTAACAGTACGCCGGCAATCGTTAGGGTGCATGTTGGGGAAAGAGGAGGAGTCCACACACACGAAGCATGCAATCTATTATCTGAGCAAAAAGTTCACCGAAGGAGAGTTCAATTATCCGGAAATCGAGAAGATGTGTTGTGCGCTGGTGTGGGTCATGCAAAGGCACCGACAATACACGCTCTATCACACAATTCGCTTATTGTCAAAGGCGGATCCCCTGAAGTATTTGCTTGATAGCCCGTCCTCCATGCGGAACATTGCTAAATGGCGTTGTCAGTTAATGGAGTATGACATTGAGTACATATCCCATACCTCGGTTAAGGAGCAGGCGATCGCAGAACATTTGGCAAAATTCCCAATCGAGGACAGCACGCCGATCAATCCCAACTTCCTGGACGAGGGAATTCTCCAGGTAGATGGTGAGGAGGATAAGCTGGAGTGGAAGATGTACTTTGACGGTGCAATCAACTCCACAGGATCTGGCATCGGCGCAGTACTAATATCCCCGGACGGGCGCTATTACCTGGTGGCGGCAAAGATTGACTTCCCATGCACCAATAACGTGTCTGAGTACGAGGCATGCATCCTCGGCCTACAAGTGGTGATCGACTTCAAGGTAAAGGAGCTAGAAGTATTCGGCGACTCCATGCTCACAATCTTCCAAACATTAGGGCAGTGGAAGACAAAGGACGCGAAGCTAGTGCCATACCACGAGTACCTCGAGAGGTTAACGGAGAACTTCGAGGATATCTCGTTCACCTACACCCCACGCATGAAGAATCAGTTCGCTGATGCGCTTGCAACGCTCGCTTTCATGGTAAGTATCACAAGGGAGAACCTTATCGAGACCCTTGAGATTGAGATAGCCAAAGGCCCAGCTCACTGCAATGCAATCGAAGCGACCGAGGCAAAGCCGTGGTACCAAGACATTAAGAACTTTTTACAAACTGGCCAATATCCCCCGTTCGCCGATCGTCGCGATCGAAAGACGCTCAGGCACCTTGCGATACACTACTTTCTGAGCGGCGAGATACTTTATCACCGTTCCTTCGACTCCACGCTCCTCCGGTGCATCGACGAACATGAAGCACGACGTCTCATGGAGGAAGTGCACGGAGAAATTGCAGACCCCATATGAATGGTCTTATGCTCGCCAAAAAGGTTATGCGCTTAGGCTACTATTGGTCCACCATGGAGACTGATTGCGTGAAACACGTCAGGCATTGCCACCAATGCCAGGTTTACGCCGATCAAATCAAAGCGCTCCCCAACGAACTGCGTCCTATGACGGCCCCGTGGCCTTTTTCAATGTGGGGGATGGACGTGATCGGCCCGATCAATCCCAAGGCATCTAATGGGCATCTATTTATCCTAGTGGCAATCGACTACTTTACTAAGTAGGTCGAGGCCATCATGCTCGCTTCGGTCACCGCAAAAGCCGTGACACGCTTCTTCAAGCGCGACATCATCACTCGCTAAGGAGTACCCGCGACAATCATCACGGACAACGCCAAGAATCTGAATAATAAGATCATCAACGAGTTCTGTGCACAATTTAGAATCCAACATTGCAATTCCACACCATACCGTTCTCAAATGAACGGTGCGGTGGAAGCGGCGAATAAAAACATCGAGAAGATCATCGAAAAAATGATGGTGAACTACAAGGATTGGCACGAGATGCTCCCCTACGCACTCTTGGCGTACCGAACATCCATACGTACTTCGACTGGGGCAACTCCATATCCTTGGTCTACGGCATGGAAGCGGTCCTCTCGATTGAAGTGGAAATTCCCTCCATGAGGATCCTTGCCGAGGCCGAGCTTGAGGAAGCAGAATGGGCAAAACAGCGCTACGAGCAATTGAACCTCATCGACGAAAAGAGGCTAAAAGCACTATGCCACGGACAGTGCTACTAACAAAGGATGGCTCGAGCATTCAACGCTAAGGTCCGTCACCGCGAGTTTAGTCCCGGTGACCTTGTCTTGAGGAAGGTCCTACATGTCACACCTGATTCTTGGGGAAAATTCTCGTACAAATACCACGGACCCTTTGCTGTTAAAGAGACTTTCTCCGGAGGAGCAATCATTTTGAGCGATATGGACGGCACCGAAAACGCGCTTCCGGTTAACGCTGATGCCATCAAGAAGTATTACCCCTGACCACTCGTGTTCGCCTTCCATTTGCCGGGCCTCGCGCCCGCTTCTTTTATAACACCTTTTTCGTTCATTTATACATATACCTACTCCCGTCATTCCCCCCACCCCAAAGCCTTCTTGAGAGGAAAAGAATAATTTTCCCGCTAGGTCGAAAACCTCCTCGAGGCGACTTGGGCAAAAGCTAGGGAACGAGGGGCAGGACTTAAAATCCTGCAAAGGGGAGTCGTGGCAAAAGGAGAGCATGAATCATTTTCTCGCTAGGTTGAAAACCCCCAGAGGTCGGCCTAAGCAAAAGCTAGAGGAATCGAGAGGTGCGATTGAACCCAAACACGGGTAATCGTAGCAAAAGGTGAGCGCTCATGTGAGAAAAATCAAATAAAACACCCCGCTAGCCCGTCACACACCTGGCGACATAGGCAAAATTTAGGAGCAATTGTCGACCCGGCCACGAAAGAACGGCAACGCTTTTCTGTAAAGCTACACCGAGTAGTGGTTCGACATCCTCCTACGCAAGCAAACTCTCTTCGACTCTCCAGGCTCGAGACGTGCCTCGAAATCGGGTCGAATCAACGTATCCTTGATTTGGAGGATCCCATAAGATCTCTCCCTTTACCTTTATGCATATATTCCACGGGTCACCCTGTTCCATCAAAGGCCATTCCCCTATAGGGACAAGGCCACCCTCCAACGGCCACCGATAGCAAATCCCCGACACATCTTTACATAGATTCCTCTTACACATCATAGTTTCACCGATTGGGCGCAACTGACATCCTTTGTAGGTTGCCTTTTTCTCCACGCGCAGGTGCAGTCGGGAACCCCAAGAGGCATCTCCTCCTTAACGGATACGCGATTGACTCATGCAGCAGATCGCAACCTCAAACCGAGTGGAACGCCCGACAGGGGGGGCCACTTGACTCCAGTTCAAAATGCAACAAGTAACATCCTACATTGCCCGAGCATGATCCGGACTCGGAACCGAGCAATTCGCCTCTTCCAACACCCGGAGATACCACCTAGCATGGATCTCCACCTATACTTTCCCTACACTGGCATTTTACCGCTTTTCACGGGTTTCGGCCTGGCATTTTACCGCTTTCCACGGGCTTCGGCCTGGCAATTTACCGCTTTCCTCGGGTTTCGGCCTGGCAATTTACCGCTTTCCACGGGCTTCAGCCTGGCAATTTAATGCTTTCCATGGGCTTCGGCCTGGCATTTTACCGCTTTCCACGGGTTTCGGCCTGGCAATTTACTACTTTCCCTGGGCTCCGACCTGGCATTTACTGCTTTCCACAGGCTTCGGCCTAATAATTTGATGCTTTCCGCAGGCTCCAACCCTACATGCACAGCTTTGCGGGCTCAGACCCCTAATCCACCACTTCATAATCTCCACCTCTCAACCATGCTGCCATGTCGTAACAGGTCTGTGCACTCGCACAGTTTCTCCCACACATCCTGTCAGCACTCCATTTTGGCTCATTTTTCCAAACAACGATATCAGTAATGGTCCAGACTATGACTTGAGCAGGAATACAGAAAACAATTCGGCAGAGCAAGAAATCACTATTCATCCTCAAGTCGGCAAAATTGAGCATAAGACATGTACATGTGACAGAAGGACTCTACGGGTCACCAAAGGGTAACAGAGTGACTAGAGAGCTCAACAATGTCCAAAACCGGCATTTCCAGTGTACTACATGGACAATCAGATTTTCCGATAGTTCACTCGACCGTCGGAAGATAGCCAATATTGGACTTCAAAAATCCACATCAACGCCAAACAGATGAAAAGTGTCTTCAAACGCATTTCGCAAATCATCTGCTCTATACAGAACAACTTTCTGTATACAGACAACTTTTCAGTGGAAGTCCAAAAATGTCGAATTCTCGGACAAAAGTTAATTCCAAATATCAGATGCGGCCATGCCCCACAATCATAAGAGCACAAGCAGTGCTTCAGATTGTCTTTTGGAAGCCATATAGACACCCTGAATGACTTCCAAGCTACAAAACGGGCATACCCCTCTTCGGAAGAGCATAACCGGAGACTGGTCTAATGGAATAACGGCAAACTAGGTTGACCCTGTATTGCCCCGGAAACTCCAGCGGATAGATGCAATTGGGCAAATCAGACAGCAAAACCCTTCACGGTTTCCCGAGTAACCTCTGAGGAGCACAAAAGGCCATTTTCAGTGAAAATCCATATTCGGAGGTCCTCTTTGGGGAAACTTGACGCCGGATGCTTAGTGTGGGGGTTAAGAGCACTTGCTTTTGCTAATTGTGTCATTAGCTTTGCCTATAAATGACCCAAAAGTGATTAAGATAATCACTTCTCCTCTTGTACACTCTCTCCAAGCATTCTCCCTCTAGAAAACCTCTCAAACTCTATAGCCAAGAACACCCAAAAACCAGCAAGCTTCAGCTTTAAAAAATCGAAAAGAAAACCTCGAACAAAACCCGAAGTTCTTAAGCCGAAAGCCGATGTTCATCATCCCGACTTAAGTTCAAAATTTCTCAAACTCCATATCCCACTCATTTTGGACCCATGGAGTTCATTGGTCAATTTGGTTTTTCCATTTGAAGTCTTTAAATTATTGTTTTAGGCCATTTAGAGGATTCTGGGCGAAAATCGTTGCTCTCAGGTGAACAGTGCGCTTCCCGCGCGCCCGCGCACCAGCGCTCGCCAGCCCCGTGCGCCTAGCTCCCCCAACGTGCATGCCCTTGCACCCGAGCACCCTTCCAAGCGTTCAACCGAGTCACCCGACTCTCGAACACTTCCCCGACTCTTTCCTCTCATCCCGAGGCTAGGTAAAACATTCTCGACTTAGAGAAGTTAGAACCTTTTACATTATTTGCATGGTTATGGAGTAATATAGCGTTTTATGCATGTTTAACTTGCAAGACTTAATTTTTGTACACTTTCATGTTATATTATGCATACTCGTCATCATATAACATGTTAGCATGTCGGGAAATGTTTGGATCGACCCTCGGAAGACCTTCCCTACCCGAAATAAGCAAAAGAGCTCTTGGGTTTGCCTCAAGAAAAGGTAACCGAGACTTGGCTTGCTTTCCTCGGGTTAAGAACGGCCTTCTTAGCCCGATCCAAGTTCGATTCCCGAGTTTTTTCATGTTTTCTTACATGCATGAAGTCAGTATTGTTTTATCGATTCCTTAAATAACTTGTTTGTGCATGTTTGCATGTTCGAATGCGTTATTCAAATTATGGCAACACCGACTTTCGTTTAATCGTGTCTTTATCATGTTTGTCGTTTAAGCATGCGAGAAATGATTCGAAACGAGACGGGGAAACCTCGTGGAACCCATTCGGGCCATGGGACCTCTCGGCTATCTCCAAGGAGAAGTAACCGAGAGCCTCTTAGACTCGTACGGGTTGCATGAGGCTTCCTCTTCCCGTTTTGAGTCCGTTCTCGGCTTTCGTGTAATTTGCAATTTATATTATCGTCGCAATATCGCATGAAAATGTCTTTTCAAAACAAAGCATGCATGGATTCGGGTATCGATGACTCATTCGGGTCCATTCGGTTACGAGGTTAGTTTCGGTCATTGGACCAAATTATCCTCGATTCTTATGGAATTGTCTTGTTCGCCGAGTCACGAATCGTTTTCATAATTAATGCATTCGGCATAACCTTAAGCATTAATTCCACAAACGGGTTAATCGGGACGTTCACACGGTTAATTCATTCAATTTAAACAACTTTGCACGAATTGGACATTAATTTGTAACTCGTGTCGACGAATTACAAAATAGTGTTAATGCCCTTTTCAAAACCCTCATACTTTCAAATCCGTATTGTGTTGTTCTCCTTTTCTAAAAAACAAATTTTCAAATCAAGGGCAAGAACATCATTTTGTGATTTGGCGTCATCTTAGTATCGTTTAAGATGTCAGTTAGGTATTCTGTATCAAAATTACAATTACCTGACTAATCATTTCATTCGACTTAACCAAATGCTAGAAAATGGTTAGGTGGAACTCTAGGTTCCAAATCTAGAGTAAAAAACACGAGTTGAGTTAATTCAGTGGTAATTCCGTGTCACAACACCGAATCACTGTAAAAACAATCCACACACACGAAACTTGACTACAGACACCCGATATGTCAGGTTCTCAAACCAAAGCTGAATGCTAAGGGCCTGTTTGGTTTGGCGATTCTATTTTAGAATCACAATTCTAACTTAATTCTACTCACTACAAAACAAAATAACTCATACAAAGTCAAAGAGTGGGTCCCATTTATATCAATTTTTCCCACAACAAAACAACATAACTCATACAAAGTCAAAGGGTGGGCCCCATTTATACCACTCAAAATCAAATTCAAAATCTGATTTTAAAATCCTACTATGAAACCAAACGCAACCTAAATCATTAACACGCGTTGTTTGCTTAGCATATGACATTTGCTTGCAAAAATACACTTGGATTAATAAACTTGTTAATCCACGTATATTTGGTGAATACAAACACATTGTCTGTTATTTACCTGTTGATTGTTATCTTTTCGCACTTGTTTCCCATGCGAGTCGAGCCTGATCCCTAGGCCGAATGATATTAGGGTTCAACGCCCTAACCATCGATCACAGGGTCCAACGCCCTAATCAAAACTCATAGGATCCAACACCCTATTCAGTGAGAGCGTCCATTGAATTTCAGTTCTTCGGTCTTTTCCCTAAACTCATGGTGAGTTAGAGTGGAATAATAACCGAACGCGAGTCGACTGGAATTCAGCCATTTGTAATTTGTATTTATTGTTTTTGAGAGCATTGTAAGGACTTTTATTTTGTACATTCATTCTGTAAGAATTCAAATCGGTAAGCGAACGGTCCGAGAGTTAAATTAATCGAATCGGTTTAATGCTTGCCCAAAGGAAAGTAAATCCAAGAATTCGCGGTTCTGGTTCACGCAGGGATTCAACCTCCATGGTTCGATGAACTGTAACGCAAGATTGTGAACCAACTCCCCGACATACGGGTTTACTTCTCTCTCGGCTTCTCAACCGACATCGTTTGGTTCACTGAATCTCTGGTGTCAAAACGTGCGAGCCGAGTGCAACTTAATTCAAGCGATAAATAATAAAATATGCAAGCCTAGCAAACCAGAGTACCGAAAGGGCGTGCGGGATATAGGCTCGCACGTAATATGAACCCCCGAACACGGACTTTTCGGTTCCGCACAGATCAATGCCTTAACGACAAACTAGGTGTTCCATACCCCTAGACCCGGGTAACTTCTTCGCCCTCGACCTACGGGTTGTAAAATGATAAGTGGCGACTCCTTCTCTCAAGCGTGTCCGTCACGCGTCCCCACGGGAAGGTGGACACTCCCAATTGCGCATGCAGGCCCCGACGAGAGTCCACATTCGGGTCCGTACACATCTAAGACGGAGGAACAAGCGACTATAGAGAGCTGCACCAGGAAGGTCGCCGGGGCCCAAATGGGTGCTTCTCATGGTCTTTGGTTACATCCTCTAATCGAGCATGCAACCAAAGAGGGGCAAGCTGTCAGCACCCCATTTTGGTCCACCGACTCCAAAGACAAGAATGTCGGGCCGAGGCTCAGGTTACTACTCATGACTTGGCAACCAGGAGCGAACGTTTGTAAATGAGGGCACGGACTACGGAAGAGAAGCAGGAATTGCTAGAAAAGCACAGAAGGGCAATCAGAAGAATGGGCAATCACACTCCAAATATGGCCTATGTGGAAGGCAATTTGGATTGGATGTGTGAAACGTGTTTAGATATCACCCGGGAGCTCGATTGGTCCAACGGTTACAGTGGGAATCAACCGGTTCTCCTGCAGATCGTTGGCTCGATCGGACCCGACCCCCGGCTCCTTGAGCCCGCGTTGCCTTAATTTATTTATCGGTTATTCAAAACACACGGTGAGCTGGAGCGGAATATTGGCCCAATGCAAATCGATCGGGATCCATTCACTTATTCAGTTGTATTTTGTAATTACTCGAGAGAACATTGCGAGGATTTGTTTGTACATTCATTCATTCAATTGTAAGGATCCCCGATCGGCGAGCGAGAGGTCCAAGTGTCGAACCGGTCAAGTTGGTCTATTGTTACCAAGAGAGGAGTAAGCTCGAATAATCGTGGTCTCGGTTCGCGCAGGAAATCGACCATCACGGTCCGACAAACTGTAATGCGAAGATAGTGAACTGATTCCTCGACGCACAAGTTTACTCATCTTGCAGATTCTTGGCCCAATTTGATCAATTCATCAACTTTACGGTGTCAAAACGGGCGAGTCAAGTGCAACCCTAAATCACGTGGTAAATAAACAAAACGGCATGCCTAGCAAGCTAGAGTACCGAAATGCGTGCGGGATATAAGCCCGCACGTAACAGAACCCTCGAATTTGGAATTTTCGGTTGTGCACGACCATTGCCTTAGCATTTAGGTGTACCTCGTACCCCTAGACCCGGGCGACTCAACGGCCCTCGACCTACGGGCCGTAAACAGTAAGTGGCGACTCCTTCTCACGTGCGTCCGTCGCGCGTCCCCGGGAAGGTAGACACTCTCAAGCCGCGTTGCATAGGCGCGCGCATGCGTGCCCCAACGAGATAAAATTCGGGTGCGCACACATTACCTAAGCCGGGTCAAGGAGGTTTTCGGCTTCCTCCTTGGAGGGTGGCCGAATGCTCTTTGACCTCCCTCGGGTCGGGGATGACCTCCTCTATCGCTTTAAAACCGTTTCTTAGTATTGATTGCAATTACATTTTTCGTTCAATCATTAGTTTCACATTAGTTTGTATGTTAGGCGCGTTAATTTCGAACAACCATTTCATTAATCCATAACAATCGAGGTTCAAGGCCTCAATCACTAAACCATACCACAAATGGGAAATGAGACGTATCATATGGTTAATTAAATCATTCGGTTTAAATAAAATCATATGAACATCAATATATAAACGCGTCGACGAATTACAAAATATTGGAAATGCCCTTTTAAACACAATTTCGAAAGCATCGAGACACTTAACACGCATAGCATGGGCATCTAGGGAATGCTCGTGCGCCTCGACTCAAGTCCAGGGCCAAATTGAGGCGGCTGGGGTCGGGGTGTACAAACCTTCCTTAGACCACTCCCGGGCAGAACGATCGTTTTCTCGGCTCTATCGGGGTTGGCATGACCCTAATGGACCCAAGGGATCGATCGGCACCGGCTACTGACTTTCGATAGTCCGCGTCACGTGATCTCAAAATTTGCATGAACACTTTACACACTTTATAGTTCAAGGGCATAACCGTCTTTTTGTGAATTGCCGACTCCATAGGCGTTAAGGTGATTTAAACACTTAGATCCACAGTCGGAGACGGGCAGCTCATTCTGGTGTAAGTGTCATTTGCATAACCCACTTCGTCCGGTTTCAGTGTTTCCGTTATCCTATCGTAGATTCGGGTAGTTAGATCTGTTTTCCTGTAATAAAATATGTGAAATCCGACTAACCCTTCATCCAACTTAATCAAACATTAGACAATGATTAGGCGGAACTGTAAGTTCTAAATCTAGAGTCAAGACACAAGTTTGGCATATTCAATGTAACCATAGTGTCATTTACAAAACAAAGCCTTAAAACAAACACACTCACATAGCTGACCTAGAACTGCATTCTAGCTCATTCATTTGCTTGCCTAGGGTAGGGAGATTGTTTGCCAATTAACCCCGGATAATAACTGATTAAGACACGTAAATTCGATTTAATACACAACTTGTCTGTATTTATCAATTTTTGTCTGTTTTCCATCAGTTTAATCGGTTTCTTTCTGTTATCCACAATTGTTTGTTACTTTGTTGTGGTTCGAGCCCGAACCCATAGGTTACGTATCGCACAGGGTCCAACGCCCCAAATAATCGATCACGGGGTCCAACGCCCCCATGTACACTGAGCGCGTGCAATCCGAGTGCGGAATGGGGTCTAACCTCGAGTCTCCGCTTCACTCCGAATAGTGTCTAAGCGGAAGACGCCTCGGATTGGGTGCGTTAATCGTAGCTTGACAATCGCCCGAGAGCTCGACCGTTCTCACAGCTATCTTGAGAGTCAATCGACTCTTTTATTGTCCGTCGGTCCGATCGGACTCGACCCCCGGCTCCTTGAGCCCACATTGCCTTAATTTACTTATCGGTCATTCAAAATCTCGTGGTGAGCCAAAGTGGAATATTGGCCCAATGCGAACCGATCGAGATTCATTTACTTTATTCAGTTGTATTTTTGTAATTATTCGAGAGCACATTGGGAGGATTTTATTTGTACACTTATTCATTCATTTGTAAGGATCCCTGATTCGGCGAGCGAGAGGTCCGAGCGCAGAATTGATCGAATTGGTTCATTTACCCGAACGGCAAGTAAATTTAACATTTCGTGGTTTCGGTTCGCGCGGGGAATCAACTACCATGGTTCGATGAACCGTAGCTAGGATAGCGAACCGTTTCTTCGACGCATGGACTTACTTCCCTTTCGAATTCTTGATTCGAATCAATCGATTCATCGATTTTGCGGTGTCAAAACGGGCAAGTAGAACGCAATCCTAAATCATGCGGTAAATAAATAAAATGGCAAGCCTATCAAACTAGAGTACCGAAATGTCGTGCGGGATATAGGCCCGCAAGTAATAGAACCCCAAAATTCGGAATTTCCGGTTCCGAACAGACCAATGCCTTAGCAATTAGGTGTACCCCGTACCTCTAGACCCGGGCGACTCAACGGCCCTCGACCTTCAGGTCGTAAATAGTAAATGGAGACTCCTTCTCACGTGCGTCCGTCGCATGTCCCTGGGAAGGTGGACACTCCCAAGCCGCGTTGCTTAGGCACGCACATTGCGTGCCATGACGAGATGAAATTTGGGTGCACACAGCCATCCGGATTTGGTTGTACCTAGAGAAGCCGTCCATGAAGGAGAACTGAGTGTGGCGTGCTGTGTTGTCGATCAGGGCGTCGATGTGAGGTAAAGGGAAATTGTCCTTGGGACTAGCTTTATTAAGGTCTCGGTAGTCGACACAAACTCGAACTCTTCCGTCCTTCTTTTCCACTGGTACAATATTCGCCACCCACTCGGAGTAGTTGTAGACTTCCAGGAACTCGGCATTGATCTGTTTGACGACCTCCTCTTTGATGCGGAGGAAAAGACCGGTACGTTGTCGCCGTAGTTGCTGCCGCTTGGGCGGGAACTTCTCCGTATCGAGCGGGAGGAAATGCTTGACTATCGAAGGGTCTTAGCTTGGCATGTCGGCGTAGGACCGGGCGAAGACCTCTTGGTACCCTGCTAGGAAATCGATCATCCGGGCCCGCTGTGTAGGGTAGAGGCTCGTCCCGATCTTCAAAATGCGAGGCTCTTCTTTGGTGCCCACGTTGATTTCTTCTGTTGGCTCTACTGAAGTGAGTTGGCGATCCTCAAGGCAGCGCAAACTCTCTTCTATCTCGGGCACTCGACTGTCCTCGTCGAGCCCTTCTTCGAAGTATATGGGTCCAAGCTCTACGGGACATTATTCTAATGGGTTCGAATCGGCGCGTCGAAGATTTGAATTCGAGTAGAGCCTGGAAATTTAAACAATCATCTTAGAAGTTATGGAGTACTGCGAGTAAGTGAATAAGAGACGGAGAGAGTGGACACGGAAATTCAAAAAATGCATGTAGGGGGTTTCATTGATAGTATGAATATGAAGCCATAACAAAATCTCTCTTCCGTCGTGCGGCTTATGGCTATGCAAACACGCGGGAAACATTGTGTACATAGATGGCCTTACACGTCGGCGATCACAGCCGAATAGCGCGGGATTGAGGTCCAGTTGTCAAGCTACTCATTCTCCTGCGCAAGGCGGATGTGTACCCCTGATGGAATCTCCTCAGTGACGGCGTACACGATTGGCAGAGTGTCAGGCGTGTTGTCGGAATCCGAGGAAGGGCCGTCAAGGGTGTTTCTGAGGACGTGTGGCGGTCTGGGGAAGAAATGGGAAAGCGGGGGAACGGGGATGCCCCTGTTGAGCCTCCCGTAGTGTGCAGTAAGGTGGTGGAGATGATTGCCCCTACGGGCCTTGATGATCGCCTGGCAGGAGGGGCAAAAGCCGAGTCCCCTCCTGTTCTTATATTCTTCGACTTCGATGGGGCGGCTTATCCCCTGTCCACGTGCCCCGAGGCCGGTGCTGGGGACCTAATTGTTCCGCAAGAGAACCTTCCCGATCATGCGGTCCACGCGGGACGGGCTAACTTTCCCGTAATCTCGGATAATGGAAATGGTCTCGAACGAGTGGAAAGAGAGGTTCTCGTCATCTGCGATACTAATGTAAGGGATTGCCGTCTCCTTGTATATGGCGTAGTCTTCCCCCCCTTTGACCGTGATGAGCTTCTCCTCTATAATAAATTTCAGTCTTTCATGCAAGGAAGAGGGGACGGTGCCGGCCAAATGGATCCAAGGCCTCCCGAGCAGTAGGCTAAAGGCATTGGGGATGTCCAGTACTTGGAAGGTGACGCTGAATGAGCATGAGCCGACATCTATCAAGAGATCGATCTCTCTGTTTACTTCCCTCCGCGAACCGTCGAAGGCTCGAACCGTTGTTTTGCTCGGACGGACACGGTTGAGGTCCACGTTCATCTACTTCAGCGTGTTGACGGGGCAGAACTTGAGCGCCGAACCGTTGTCGATCATGACTCGGCCGATGACATAGTTGTTGCATTTGTAAACGATGTGCAATGCTCGCGAGTGTGCCCACCCTTCGGAGGGAAGCTCATCGTCCGAGAACGAAATGGTCTTAGAGAAGATCAAGTTGATGGTCTCCTCGATTGTGTCCGGGGCCGTCTCCTTGAGGACCTGCACCGCCGTTAGGACCCGTAGGAGGGCTTTTCAGTGTGGTTCCGAGATGAGCAGGAGGGCAAGTAGTGAGACGTGGGCCGGAGATTTGGCCATTTGCTCGACCACCTTGTATTCGCTTGCTTTGATGATCTTTATGAATGCTTCAGCTTCTTCCTCGGTCACCTTCTTTGGCGGGATCAGCATGACCTCGGGCATTGCCCTTACTCCAGCGACGAGCACCTTTCCTTTGCTCACGGCCTCCGAGTCTTCGTACACCCAACCCGAACTCGTCATGCCTATGACGCTAAACGGGTGTTGGAGACTCCCGACGTCCTCTCCGTAGGTCCATGGCACCTTGCTGTCTACGTACAGTTCCCGAGCGGGGATGTCTATAACAAAACGGAGTAGGCGAGGCACTAAGCCCCATGAATCTAATCGTGGGTTCCGTGGGGACGTACTCAATCACGAAAGGAAAAGGGCCACCTTGTTCACTCTCGTCCTCTCCCAAAGCGCAAATGCTGATCATATTAATAGAGGGTCCATGATTGGGGAGGGGATTGACTTGCACGTTCGGGGGCCTCACGGCATTGAACGAGAGCTCCTTCGCATCGATCATCTCTTGGATTCTCTTACGTAGCCTCCAGCAGTTATCTAGGGTATGCCCCGGCGCACCCTGATGATATTCACAACGTTTGCTCTGGTCCTGGGCGATTGGATCGAAGTTAGGGCCAGGCGCTACTGTTCCGATCTTGTTGCCCGAGCAGAGTTGTCGGTATATGTGAGAGAGCAGAACCGGCAAGGGTGTATACTGCTTGAGCTGTCGCGGTTGCGTCACGCCACCTTGTTGACCCCGTGGGGGTGGGACATGTTGTGTCGACTGAGGAGCTCTCAAATCCGAAGGTCTGTACTATGGGGTTTGAAGTGGAGCGGGGGTATAGTGATGGACAACGGGTTGCGAGGCCGCAGGGGAAAGTGGAACTGGTGGGGTCGAATAGTAGATCGGTTGAGCGGGGTGGGGCGGTTGGTAGTGTCCCCTGGGAGGCACATATCCGGGTGTACTTGGTGGCGTGGGTGCGAAATTCACCGAAAAAGGTTGGGTCCTTAGGTGTCCCGGGTTGACGACATTGACTGTCGTTTCCTTGCCCTTCCTACCTCCAGTGGAGGACGCTCCGACAATTGTCTTCCTAGAGGGCTCTCTTTTACCCTTGCCGGCGGGGCCTTCTATCCTGCCTAGCTTGATGCCCATGTCAAACTTCTTCTCGGCCTCTATAAGGTCGAAAACTGAGGAAATATTGGCCAACAGATGTGAATAGTACACCCATCGTAGGGTGAAATGGAATAACTGAATCTGTTGCACCTTGGTGATCGGAGGGACGTGTTTCGCCTCCTGGGCACGTCACTTGGTGGCGTAATCTTCAAACCTTTGGCCTTGCGCCATTTCTTTCGTGCTCTACTCTAGAAGGGTCGGAGGTGCTTTCGCACAGTATTGGTATTGATCGATGAACTTTCGGGAGAGGTCTGCCCATGTAAGGATGTCTTCTGCCTTCAGCGACATGAACCAATCGAGAGCCGATCCTGTCAAACTGTCTTGGAACGAATGGATGACGACCTCCTTGTAATCCCAGTACTGTAGCATCTTTCCCCGATAATGACAGAGGTGGTGTCGCGGATCTGTTGTTCCTTCGTAAGTTTTAAACTCTGGGACCTTGACCTTCGAGGGTAGTCGCATGCCTGGGAAGAGGCTATAGTCGCCATAGCTTGCGTTGAGGCGAGTCTCATTCGCTAATCCTAGGGATGAGACCTTGCGCGCTTTTGCCCGCGTTCGGTCCATCGTAGTACTCAGACGGGCTATCTCTCGGTCTAGGTCTGCGGCTCGGGAGCGTGCCCGAGCTAGCTCTCTCTGAAGCTCCCTGTAGTCTACAACTTCTGCGCGGGTGTTGACGAGCTTGCAGCGGAGTCTGTCCCGCTCCTCCCTGATGGACTGTAGCTCTGTGCGCATGGCCGCTTGGGCGGAGCTTTCAGCTTCCGGGGCAACTGCAGGTGCGGCTCGTGGAATCGGGATAGTCTGGGGCCGTTGCGGGGACACCGAGTTCTGTGAGTAGAACTGAGCCACGTATACTGATGTGGCGGAGAATGCTCGCTCTTCGTCGGTGGGGTGCTCGGGGAAGTCGATGCATTGTATGACACTAGTGTCCCGTAGTCGGTGAATCTCCTGGATTTGTACAAACCTTGCGGGTGCCGAGGATGCTGAATCGGCCCACTGAATGCGATAGGGTAGGCGGTCTGCCTCGACAAGGATCTCCTGTAGGCCACCGAGTTGTCTGATTACTTAGTCGGGGAACACGAGTGTGCTTCCCAAGTGGCTGAGGAGGGGGACTCCCACGATCCCGGGACATCCTGTGATCATGGGGCCGCCGGGATTCCAATGGGTGACCCATAAAAACCACACGGGTGTTAACTCCTGCAAGAAGTGCCTCCATTCCGAGAAACTGCGCTCAGGAGGTGGAAAGATTAGAACTAGGCGTGCGATTAGTGAGCGCTCGTCTGTGATGTAGGAGAAGGGATGTGATGAGCAAAAGCGTCGGATGTGCGCAAGGAGCCAAATATGTAGGAGATGCGAGGATCCTCTCATCCTGTTGCGCCGAACCTCTCTAACATAGTTTAGAGACCGAACGGTCTCAGCTAGCAAAGCCTCTACATAACTATGGCCTCTTATCGCTTGAGAGGACGACTTGGGCTAGAGCCCCGTCAATGAGGTTCGATGCGTGCGGAAACAGCAATTTACTGAAGATTAATAGCAAGAATCCGTGACGTGCATCGTTTAGTAGGACCCCCTCGAAGGCGTCAGTGCATGGAGGAGCGTTCAGTCTAGGAGCCACGTGATCCCATCCTTGATGAAGCTCGTGGTGGACTTCTTGGGCGGGTATGCCTAGGAGGGTAGAGAGTTGGCTCCGAATCACGGCGAATGGGTTGGGTATAAAGATGCCTTGGGTGGTAGGTGTAGGCCTCTGGATGAGCGCCGTATATTCCTCGACAGTGGGGTTCAGCTCTATCCCACGGAAGTTGAACACCGCATGTTGGGGGTTCCAAAACTCAATAGCGGTCCTCAAGAAGATCCAGTCTACCGGGACTTCAACGAGCTTTACCCAGTCTCTGACGATGCCCTCAATGAAGGCGTGATCCACAGGGCGGAATGTCCTCCAGATGCGAATGATTTCCTGCCTGAGCGGTGTGATTGATTCGAGCCTAAGGCCGGGAGCCGAGTGGTCCATTCTTACCTAAATGGAGGAGATGTCGGTTCAATGTTCAAGAATCAGACCAATGTAATGTCCTAAGTTATTTTGAAAACAATGGATGCAGTGCGTAAAGGTAAACTATAACTGTATCCGTTACAAATTACATCACTCTCGAAATAAAAGAGACTCAAAATGGCACGCAAACCGACTCGATGGACTGTTTGTTGGAGTCGGGTTGAAGGCTTGTATGGAGGTATAGTACGATGCATGGTTCGGCATTACAGGGACCGTGCTATCTATGGATGGGGGCTCCCAACTCAAGGGTGTGAATTCCTTGAAATCGAGCAAGGATCTTTGGGGACCAGTTTGGTGGCATAACCGACTCGATTTGTTCCCTTACTCGGAACCTCTGACTAACCTAGCTTCCTATTTTGGCGCCCGTGGGATTTCGAACGAGGTACCTAAAGCTAGCGTGATATGCAATGCATGCGTAAAATAAATGCGCGTAAGTAGATAAGCGGTAAATGACGAAAATTGGTAAATAAACAAGCAAGCAAGCAAACGGAATTGAGCCCGAACCCACTAAATATGTCCCCAGTGGAGTCGCCAAGCTGTGTGCACCCGAATTTTAATCTCGTCGGGGCACGCATGCGCGCGCCTATGCGACGCAGCTTAGGAGTGTCCACCTTCCCGGGGACGCGCGACGGACGCACGTGAGAAGGAGTCGCCACTTACTGTTTATGACCCGAAGGTCGAGGGCAGTTAAGTCGCTTGGGTCTAGGGGTACAGGATACACCTAAATGCTAAGGCAATGGTCGTACGGAACAGGAAATTCCGAATTCGGGGGTTCTATTATGTGCGAGCCTATATCCCGCACGCCATTTCGGTACTCTAGTTTGCTAGGCTTGCCATTTATTATTTATTTACCATGTGAGTTATCTTGCACTCTCCTCGCCCATTTTGACACTGTAAAGTCGGTGAATCAATTGATTAGAATCAGGAATCCGAAAGGAAAGTAAGTTCACGCATCGAAGAAACGGCTCGCTATCCTAACTACGGTTCATCGAGCCACGGTGTTCGATTTCCCGTGCGAGCTGAAACCACAAAT
The DNA here is from genome assembly GCF_007655135.1 of Punica granatum. Classification (NCBI taxonomy): domain Eukaryota; kingdom Viridiplantae; phylum Streptophyta; class Magnoliopsida; order Myrtales; family Lythraceae; genus Punica; species Punica granatum. The sequence goes on along the minus strand of NC_045127.1, from coordinate 20,696,029 downwards.
TATTAAATTTACTTGCCTTCCAGATAAACAAATCGACTCGATTAATTTTGCGCTCGGACCTCTCGCTCACCGATCGGGGATCCTTACAAGTGAATGTACAAATAAAATTCCTTACAATGTACTCTCAAAGAAATACAAATTACAACTGAATGAACGAATCCCCGATCAGCTCACATTGGGTCAATATTCCACTTCGGCTCACCGTGTGTTTTGAATGACTGATAAATAAATTAAAGCAACGCGGGCTCAAAGAGTCGGGGGTCGGGTCTGATCGGACCGACGGGCGATAGAAGAATTGATTGATTCTCACTATAACCATTGGACTAATCAAGCTCCCGGGTGATATCTAATTGCGATTCACACATCCGATCTAAGTCGCCTTCTACATAGGCTGTCCTACGAGCGTGATGGTGACTCGAGGTTAAATCTCATTTCGCACTCGGGTTGCGCGCATTCAGTGTGGGCGTTGGACCGTGTATTCAGTGGTTTGGGGCGTTAGACCCCGTGCAACACGTAACATATGGGTTCGGGCCCGACTCGTAACAAATTGACAAAATAAAATGGAAAACAGAAGAAAACTGATAAAACGGATGAAAAACAGACAAACTGATAAATACAGACAAATACAGAGAAGTTGCGCGTTAAGCCGAATGTACGTGATTTAATCAGTTATTAACTGAGGTTGATTAGCAAACAATGTATCTAACCTAGGCAAGCAAAGAGGGGGGGGTCAGGGCGTGGTTCCCAACTACATGTGTGAGTTTGTTTTAAGACTTTATTCTGTGAAATGTCGCTGCGATTTCACTGAATATGCCAAATTCGTGTTTTGACTCTAGATTTGAAACCTAATATTCCACTTATCCATTATGTAATGTTTTATTAAGTCAAGTGCATAATCAATCTGATTTTATATGTTTTAAGACAGAAATAACAATGCTAACTACCGAATCTACAGTAAGGGGATAGAAACACTGAAAGCGGATGAAATGGGCTACGCGAGTGAAACTCGCGTCCAATCGGGCTGCCCTCTTTTATCCATAGATCGAGGCGTTTCGATTTCCATAACGCCTACGATATCGGCGAATCACGAAATGACAGTTATGCCCTTAAACGGCAAGATGTGTGAAGTGCACGCGTAAAATTGAGATTACATGACACGAAGAGGTTTAAAGAGGACTCGCATGTTTCGACTTGAGCCGCCTCAAATTGGCCCCGAACTTGAGTCGTAGCATGCGAGTACTCCCTAGACACTGATTCTATTCGCGTCACGCGTCCGATGCTTTGAAATTATGGATTTTCAAAAAGGGCATTTCCGCAATTTCGTGATCCGTCGACGCGCTTACAAATTAATATTCAATTTGTCCAATTATTTAGGCCGAATGGTTTCATTAACCGAATGACACGTCTCATTTCCCCGTTTGTGGAATTATTCAGTGATTATGACCTCGTGTCACGATTATTAGGGATTTTATGGGTAATTATACGAAACTAACGTACCTAGCATGCCACTAACACGTAACTAACAATTAAACGAAAGGTACAATTACAAACAATTCCAAGAATCGACTTTGAGGTGATAAAAGAAACCGACCTTAACTCGAAGAAGGTCACGGGGAATTCGGCCATTCCCTAGGGAAAGGTGACCCAATGCTCCCTTGACCCAATTTGAGTTTCGAATGGTCTCTCGTATCAATTCTAATCGCTCCTTGCATGCGTCAAATTTTACACACATAAGAATAACACACATTTCTTGAAGTAAATGCCGCCATGATCTCGGTTGCACAAGCAAACACGTAAGGCAAACACAAACGTCGTATTTAAGGGAATCGATAAAGCGACATCGGCTTATTCAATAACAAATCAGAAGGTAAATCACAGGAAATATCCGACATCACGGAACGAGAGATCCATGACCTCGGGTGAGCGAAGGGACCTCTCGGCCTCCTTCCATGGAAGATGCCCACGAGCTCTCCTTGGTGCAACCGATCCATGGGATCTCTCCCCCTAGATCTCGGACATTTCTTGTCATGCCGACATATTACAAACGTGGATGAACATTACGAACGCGGAAACAACTAAATCCGAAAGGAGGAGATCTTCATGGACCCGAGAGAGCCAAGGAGGCTCACGGCTCACTGCGTGAGGTTTGGCCGAGAGGCTCCATGGTTCTCTTGAGTCCATACCGGCCTTATCCCCTAGATTCGGGCCATTTCTCGTTATACATGCATATTATAAGACAATGAGGGTCTAAAATATGGGAAACAAACTCATTCGAGGAAGGAGAGGACTTCACATCCTCAGGTGGGCTAGGAAAGCTCACGGCACCCTCCAATGGGTACCGACTGTGAGCTCTCATGGCTTCCCCATGCCATGAAGGTCTCTTCTACCTCAACCATGGCTATTTCCAGTCATGAAACATAGGTTATAATGACATGCGATGTGATGAACGACGTGAGTTTGCATGGAAATGGGTAAAAATCTAAACTTGCATGCATTTCCATTTATCAATTGCCTTAACGTCCCATAATAAGCAAGTATCGAAGAACCTAGCTTCTCTAAGTCATAGAGAAGTTTTACCTAGCCTCGGGATGCGAGGAAAGAGTCGAGGAAGTGGTAAGAGAGTCGGGAGACTCGGCTGGACTACAAGGGCAGTGACCGCGGCAACCGGGAGGAAAAGAGATCGGCACGACAGCTCTGATCACGGCATAAGGTCAAGTTTCTCGGACTCCTAAGGGATAAATCTAGACGTTCGTGGACAGTTTCGAATGTGCAAGGGCCTGGAAAAACTTGAAACGATAAGAGAAAAACCGGTGAAAAGCAACGAAACCCGATAAGAAGAAAGAAGCGAGATGGAGGTTGTGCACGGTTGTATGGCTCTCGGACCGTGACCACCTCTTCACGGGGGAGAATGAGGGTTGTGAGGAACCCTTGGAATGTGATGGCACGACTCTCCAAAGTCGTGGGAGGAAATGGCACGTCGGGGAATCCGGTTGCACCCGAGAGCTCGTGTAGCCGCTGTTTCTATGGCTTAATGGAACGAGGGTATAGGGGCCTTGAATGCTGAAAATAAGTTCGGAAATGGACTTAGGAGGTGGGAAACATGTGGAATATGAAGTTTTGTTGTGAATGGCTTAAGTCGAGGTGGGCAGCTATCGGAAAACCGGGTGGTTTTCCGACGGTTTTGATCGGCTTCGGCCTTGGGGAGAGGTTGAACGGAATGGGGAGGTGCCGGAGGTTGAGAGGATTTTAGAGGAAAGTTGGCTTGAAAGAGAGTGGGATTGAAGTAGTCATTAAGGTTAATGACGCAAGAGAACTTATAGGAGGCTCTAATGATGCAATTAGGCAAAGTTAAGTGGGGTTAGAGGGAGCTTAACATGGCTGCTGAAAATATCAAGGGATTAGGGTGGGGTTTTGTGAGCTGCAGGTTGATGGGAAGTGATGGAAAGATGGGAGTTGATGTGAAGAAGTGTAAGAGATATTTGAATTTTGTGGAGGGGAAAGCTTGGAAGGGTTGAGCCATCGGAATTGGAGGGGAGAGCCGCAGCTGTCAGGGTTGAGCCATGGCTTGGAGGCTCGGCTTGGCTAAGTCGTGGGTCCCACTTGACTAGGAAGAAAGCCGGGGGAAGCTCGGTGCTCTATTGGTCACGCGTGCTACTTCCTTGGTTTGCTCGGGTTGTGAATTGTCAATGCACGCGTGATTACGATTTAAATGAGCCCAATATTGGCATGCTTCTCATGTGGGATTATTCGGGTGGCTCGGTGGCTCCAAAGCCGATTTTGCTCCGTTCGGGCATTCTGAGTGGAGTTAGCCGCCTTCGTTGTCCAATTGCTCCTCCGTGTACCATGTTGTTTGTCCCGGCACGCTTTTTGCCTCGTGCGGAATCATTAACCCGTTGTCCTTGACCGAAAATCAATAGCCGAAGGTGATCTAGGAATCCGCAAATGGGGTTTTCTCAGTGTTTCCTGAATGTTCCGAGGTGCTAGGGACGCTGTGATCTCCGCTTGCCAAGAGTGCGCCCCGAAGGTTTGCCGAGAGGCGTTCATGACCACTGAGATGTCACTCGGGAGACCTAATTGACTTGCTTGGTCCGAGGCGAAATGATTTTCCTGGCCCTAGGGGTTGTGGGGAGTGGGTGGAAGCTCGGACGTCAACATTTCCCCGTTTGAGTAGCGAACGCAAGATTCCGTTTGAAGGGGGACCTTTTACTGCCGAAATGGTACTTAGGAAACCTAAACGGGTTGTACAGTGCGGTGAGGATTGATTTCCTTGGGCCTTGAGGTCCTTGGGATTGGTTGGTGTGGATTTCGTGCACTGACAATTTGTTAAAAGGGTCTCTGGCTATGCTTCTGTGTAAAAAAGGCCTCTTTTTCCTGGTCGAGATCCACTCGGGGGACCAAGATGAGTCCCGGAATGCAGTCCGAAACCTATTCCCCGGTCTCGGTGATCCTTAGGTGTGTGTAGGCCTGGTCTGGGTGCCGTTTATTTGTTTGTGGATCGGGGGTCCCGGGAGCCTCGTCAGGAAGGCGTCTGCAAATGTTCGGGAGTGTCCCGGCTTGAGCAAGAGAGCTCTGAAATGCGCTCGGGGGTGGCATTGGTCATTTTGGTACCATAAGGGATTTTTATGACCCCATATTGGATACCTTCTGATGCTCCGGTGATCCGGCGATGAATAGTGCTACAGTGCCGGTTTCTGCTGTCACGAGGTTTGTTGCCTATCCGCTTCCTCTTATCGCCCCTCTTGCGCCCTTTGATGGCTCCTGTCTCTTCCTTGTAGTTCATGTCTCCAGGTCCCCACATCTGTGTTCATCGGCCTGGCTGTGATTAGAAACCCGAGCTTTGATCGGGTGATCCATGTTGGAATTGATGGGCCAAAATGAGGTACTGATAAGGATGAATAGTGATTTCTTGCTCTGTCGAGCCCTCTTCTATGATTATACTCAAGTCATGGTTTGGACCACTGCTGATATGTATTGTTTGACTTGATGAGCCAAAATACGGTGCTGACAGCATGAGCATTTCTTCAGATTGTCTCTTGGAAGTCACACAGACTCCTCGAATGACTTCCGAGCGACAGAACAAGCATACCTTTCAACGGAAAAGCATAACCAGAGACTGGTCTGACCAAACATCGGCAAACGAAGTTAGCCATGCATTACCCCGAAAACTACAGCGGATAGATGCAATTGGGCAAATCATATTGTCGCATAAAAGACCGTTTTCAATGGAAATTCATAATCAGAGGTCCTTTTTGTGGAAACTTAATGCCGGATGATTGGCTAACCCAGTGCTACTTATCCCTAGGCTCAATATGAAATCCTCAGACGGAACAACAATTCATCTAAGCCTCATGAACATTTTAGGGTCTCAGATGCATTTTTCTAACCCTTCGAGGTATGTTCTCAATGAAGAGAGATCTCAGTGATTTCCAGATCATCCAAGTAACTCGGAAAGCATTCTGATAAATCCGGCTGCGGACTCCTAGGACGTCTCTAGCTTCAGATTTGCAATACCGGCTTATTGGTCAATTATTCAGTCTGATTGACAATGCACGTCAAAATGACTAACGCGGGATGCAGACACAAGATACGTTCTAAAAAATGGCTAACTTTACTCTGATTGCCTGAAATGAGCAAAACCGGCTTCCGAGCCCCAAAACCACTTAAACATTTTTTTAAGCAAAACATGGCAATATTTGGCTCATTTGAATCGGTTTTGCGTGCACATCGCCAATTCGACGTTCATTTGAACCACGAGCCTCGAACGCATGACCAATGCACGACCAATCGAGACCCGAACTTCATCTTGACTCTTCCCTTGAGCCCGTGGGACCCATGGTCAACCTTAGGCAGCCACAAGCTGCCCAAGCCGCCCCTCCCCTTTTGTTTCTTGCATATCTTGCCGAAAATATTGAAGTGTTCTCTTTTATACTCCAATTTCCCATCTGTACGGACCCGAATGTGGACTCTCGTCGGGGCCCGCATTGCGCGCTTTCGGATCGCGCGGCTTGGTCGGAACGTCCACCTTCCCACGGGGGCGCGCGTCGGACACGCGTGAGAGAAGGAGTCGCCACTTATCATTTTACGACCCGAAGGTCGAGGGCGGATAAGTTACCCTGGGTCTAGGGGTATGGAACACCTAGTTTGTTGTTAAGGCATTGATCTGTGCGGAACCGGAAAATCCGTGTTCGGGGGTTCATGTTACGTGCGGGCCTATATCCCGCACGCCCTTTCGGTACTCTGGTTTGCTAGGCTTGCATGTTTTATTATTTACCGCGTGAATTAAGCTGCACTCGGCTCGCACGTTTTGACACCGGATATTCGATGAACCAAACGATGTCGGTTGAGAAGCGGGAGAGAAGTAAATCTATATGTCGGGGAATTGGTTCACAATCTTGCGTTACAGTTCATCGAACCATGGAGGTTGAATCCCTGCGTGAACCAGAACCGCGATATCTTGGATTCACTTGTGTCTGGGCAAGCATTAGACCGATTCGATTAATTCGACTCTCGGACCGTTCGCTCACCGACTGGAATTCTTACAGAATAAATGCACCAAATAGAATCCTTACAATGCTCTCGAAAACAATAAATACAAATTACAAAAGGGTCGAATTCCAGTCGTTTTGCGTTCGGTTATTATTCCACTCTAACTCACCGTGAGTTTAGGGAAAAGACCGAAGAACTGAAATTCAATGGACGCTCTCACTGAATAGGGCGTTGGACCCTGTGAGTGTTGATTAGGGTGTTGGACCCTGTGCTCGATGATTAGGGCGTTGAACCCTAATATTATTCGGCCTAGGGGTCAGGCCCGACCCGCATGGCAAACAGGTGCAGAAAGATAACAAGCAACAGGTTAATAACAGACAAAGTGTTTGTTATTGTCTTGTTTACGTGAATTAACAGATTATTAACCCAGGGGTGTTTTTGCAAGCAAATGCCATATGCTAAACAATCAAACATATGCCAATGTTTCAGCATTCGGCTTTGTTTTGAGAACTTGACAAAGAGAGTCAAATCTCAGGTGTGTGAATCGCTTTTACAGTTGTTCTGTATTGTGACACTGAATTACCACTGAATTAACCAAACTCGTGTTTTGACTCTAGATTTGGAATCTAGAATTCCTCCTAACCATTATCTAGTGTTTGGTTAGGTCGAGTGAAAGGTTAATCAGCATTTCACAGGTTTTCTGACAAGGATCAACTGTTCTAGTTACCCGAGTCTATGTTAGGATCGCAGAAACTCATCAGTTAGATAAGAAAAGGCTATGCAGATGAACCTGCACCTGAACAGGTAGCCCGTTCTTATCCCGTACTGTAGTGTTTCTATTATGCTAACCCTAAAGATGTCGCGGGGTTGTGAAAAGATGATTTTGCCCTTTATTTGAAAATGGTTTTCAGAAAAAAGGGGAAACATCACAGTGCGGGCCACCTCGGCCTGTAGCCGGTGTCGACCGATTCCCTGGATCATCCAGGGTTGTGCAAGAACCCTGAAAAAGCCAAAGAATCGGTTGATCTGTCCGGAAGTGATCCAGAAAGATCTTCCGTATCTTGACATGAGTTACCTGGAATCAAGTGAAAACTCAAGTTGAGACACAAAAGCCCTTTTTAGACGTCCATGCCACGTCGGACCGCGCGTTTCGGGTTTTGAAATTGATAAGTTTAAAAAGGGCACCAACATCCTTTGACGACTCGTCGACGCGAGTTATCAGTTAATGTCCAATTCGGGTAAACTTTATCAGTATGAAGTGAGTTTAATCGTGTGAGCGTCCCGATTAACCCGTTTGTGGAATTAATGCTTAAGGGTTGTGCCGAATGCATTAATTGTGAAAACGATTCGCGACTCGACGACCAAGACGATTCCATAAGGATCGAGAATAATTTGGTCCAATAACCGAAACTATCCTCATAACCAAATGGACCCGAATGAGTCATCGATACTCGAATCCATGCATGCTTTGTTTAAAAGAGTCTTTACATGATATTTTAATATGGGAATCGTAAAGACATTGAAGTAAAACTTCACATCATCCGATCAACAAATTAAACTTGAGATAAGGAATTCATTCTTGACTCAAGGAAGGCCAAGAAGCCCTCGGCTTCATCTTGTGAAGGGTGGCCGAAGGTTCTCATGGCTCTATCCGAGTCACGAACGATTTCCTAATCGTGGTTTAATTATTTCTCGCATGCTCAAACATCGACCGTGATAAATAGCACCCTTTTTTAACAAAAGCCGGCGTTATCACGATTTGTTTAGCTCATTCAAACATACAAACATTCACAAACGTGTTAATTAAGGAAAAGGATAACATAACACCGGCTTCATGCATGCAATAATGATAAACAAACTCGGAAATTAACTTGAATAGGCTAAGGAGACCGATCTTAACCCGAAAAGAGCAATTTAAATCTCAACCCTCTCCTTTAGAGAATTGGCCGAGACTTAATGTGCCATAATAGGGTCGGGATAGTCTTCTTTATGATGATCCAAGCCCCTTTCCGACATGGTAGCAAGTCCTAAGATAGTGTACGTGTATAATATAACATAAAATTGCATAAAAATTAAATCTTGTGAATGAAACATGCATGAAAACACCATAATACTCCATAGCCATGCAAAAATATAAAAAGTCCTAACTCATCTAAGTCGAAAGTGTTTTACCTAGCCTCGGAATACGAGGAAAGAGTCGGGGAAGTTTTTGAGAGTCGGGTGACTCGGTGGAACCCTTAAAAGGGTATTCGGGTGCAAGGATGGACGTGCACGGGCACGGTCGAGCACGGTGACGGGAGCTAGTGGGCACGGACAGGCGCTGGTGGTGGGCGCGGGTGTGCGCGGTGTGCGCGGGTGTGCGGGGTGACGGCGCGGAGCGGGTGACGCGGGTGGCGCTGGATGACGAGCCGGGCGCGGTGACGGGCGCGGGTGTGCTGGTGATGGGCGCGGGTGGCGCTGGATGACGAGCACAGGGTGCGCGGGTGACGGGGGGTGTGCTGGTGAAGGGCGCGGGTGGCGCTGGATGACGAGCACGGGCGTGCGGGGTGACGGGCGCGGGGTGTGCTGGTGATGGGCGCGGGTGGCGCTGGATGACGAGCACGGGGTGCGCGGGTGACGGGCGCGGGTGTGCTGGTGATGGGCGCGGGTGGCGCTGGATGACGAGCACGGCGTGCGGTGACGGCGCGGGTGTGCTGGTGATGGGCGCGGGTGGTGCTGGATGACGAGCACGGGCGTGCGCGGGTGACGGGCGCGGGTGTGCTGCTGATGGGCGCGGGTGGCGCTGGATGACGAGCACGGGCGTGCGCGGGTGACGGGCGCGGGTGTGCTGATGATGGCGCGGGTGGCGCTGGATGACGAGCACGGGCGTGCGCGGGTGACGGGCGCGGGTGTGCTGGTGATGGGCGCGGGTGGCGCTGGATGACGAGCACGGGCGTGCGGGGTGACGGGCCGGGTGTGCTGGTGATGGGTGCGGGTGGCGCTGGATGACGAGCACGGGCGTGCGCGGGTGACGGGCGGGTGTGCTGGTGATGGGTGCGGGTGGCGCTGGTGACGCTCGGTGACGGACGTTGGTGACGCCCGAGGGTTGCGCTCGGTGACGCTCGGTGACGGACGCTGGTGACGCTCGAGGGTTGCGCTCGGTGACGCTCGGTGACGGGCGCTGGCTATGCTCAGTGACGCTCGGTGACGGACGCTGGTCACCCTAGAGCTCCAACTAGTCCCGAGATGCGAGATGGGACCTTCAAGAGTCGGGTTGGACCGTTGATGGGTCGGTTTTGAGCTGTTTTCCGTTGAACAGACCCGAATGGCATCAAACAGACCCGGCTGAAATATTGGACAGACCCGACTGGCACAAGTCGGGTCGGACGTCGCCACGGAGGCTCCCGATGGAATTTTGAGGCAAGGTCAGTGGCTCCTGACTCCTAACTGACCCCCGGAGGTGACTGTGGTGGTCGTTTGGTCCCAGAGTTATCGGGTCGACCCGTACAGCCCTGCAAAGATCACGGAAAACAGAGTACGTCTGGAAATTCGGACCCGTCTGGCACCAGTCGGGTCGGACGTCGCCACGGAGGCTCCCGATGGAATTTTGAGGCAAGGTCAGTGGCTCCTGACTCCTAACTGACCCCCGGAGGTGACTGTGGTGGTCGTTTTCCGAAAAGAGTCTCGGATCGACCCGCTTTGCAAGAAAACCGCACAAACAGTCAGAAATTTCGACCCGACTGGGCAGTCGGGCTGTTTCTTCTTCCTGGGGTTAAACCGACGGGTTTTTCTTGGATTTCTTGACTTCTTGACACCCTAGGGTTGTGTGGGGAGGTGTTTGATGGGTTTTGGTAGCTCAAACCGACTTGGAAAGGCTTGAAACCCGGTTTGACATTTTTTACCCGAGAAGGACCAAATCTGTCCAGATTTTGTTCAAGGCTGGTTCTATGGCTTAGAGGCTTCAAACATAAAATCTAAGTTCAGAAATGGATAGAGGGGCTCGAAAACATGTGGGATATGAAGTTTGGTAAAGTTTGGATTCAAGCCGGGATGGATTCCGACTTAAGACTTTGCCCGGTTTTGCTTGGTTTTGCTTGCTGGAAATGGCTGAAGCTTGCTGCGGTTTGCTATGGAGTTTGAGAGCTTTTGAAGAGTGAGAAATGCTAGAGAGAGAGTGTTTTAAGGTGTCTCCTTAAGTTAATGACATTTGGACAATATATAGAAAAGCTTAAATGCAAGATTAGTGAAGAAAAGTGCAATTAGGGCCATGGATTAGTGGAATCCGAATTTCTTAAGGAAATATCAAGCTCAATCCTCATCCATTGCATTAATGGAGAAGAGATAAGAGCATTGATGGCTTGGATGGGAAGTTGGAGTGTTGAATTGAAACACTTAGATATTTTGCAAAAGGAAGACAAATGCAAGTTGTCTTCTTGGCTTGAAGAAGAAGATGACAAGAGACATGGAGGGCAATGGGCATGGGTGAGGCGGCAATGAGTTGGCCGTGGGTCCCACGGGTCGCGAGGTAAGTTCGGGCCAAAGTTCGGGTCTCGATTGGTCGCGCATTCGAAGTTCGTGGTTCGAATTGAACGTCGAATTGTCGATATACGCGAGAAAACGGAGTTAATGAGCCCGAGATTGACATTTTTCATGGAGAAATGTCCCGGATGTGTGCGAGGCTCGGAATCCGGTTTTGCTCATTGCAAGTGACCAGGGCGAAGTTGTCCGCTTCTGACAGCATATCTTGTGTCCGCATCTCACGTTGGTCATTTTGACATAAATTGTCAGACAACGTGAACAATTATCCCTTAAGCCGGTAATGCTAACGTGGGGCCGGAGACGTCCTAGGAGGTCGAAACTGGATTTCTCAGGATGATTTCTGAGTTGCTTGGGCACTCCGGAGATTACTGTAATCTCTGTTTGTCGAGATCAAACCTCCAAGGACTTGAAAAGTGTATCTGAGACCTCTAAAGCACTGTTTGAGAGATCTAGATGAGTTGTGTGATTTATTCCGACGATTCCACATTGAGCCTTGAGAAGGCTAGCATCGTGTAACGTAAGCATTCGGAGTTAAGTTTCCCCAAAGAGGACCTCCGGATATGGATTTCCACTAAAAATGGTCATTTCCGCTCTTCGGAGGTTACTCGGGAAACCGCGAGGGGTTTTGCTGTTTGTTTTGCCCAATTGTGAATGTCTGCTAGAGTTTTCTGGGCAATGCGGTATGAACTTCGTTTGCCGTAATTCCATCAGACCCTTCTCCGGCTATGCTCTTCTGAAGAGGGGTATGCTTGTTTTGTCGTTCGGAAGTCATTTGAAGTGTCTGTGTGACTTCCAAAAGACAATCTGAAGCGTTGTTCATACTCTGTGTGTTGATGGGGCATGGCCGCGTCCGATATTTGGAATTAACTTTTCTCCAGGAAACCGGCATTTTTGGACTTCCACTGAAAAGTTGTCTGTATACAGAAAATTGTTCTGTATAGAGCAGATGATTTGAAAAATGCCTTTGGGGACACTTTTCATCTTTTTGGCACTGGTGTGGAATTTTGGAGTCCAATATTCACTATCTTCCGACGGCCGAGCGAACTATCGGAAAATAGTGTCGTCCGTGTAGTACACTGAAAACGCCGGTTTTGGACATTGTTGAGTTCTTTGGTCGCTCTGTTCCCCTTTGGTGACCCCTAGAGTCCTTCTGTCATGTCCATGGGCCATTTGCTCAATTTTGCCAACTTGAGGATGAATAGTGATTTCTTGCTCTGCCGAGCCGTTTTCTGTATTCTGCTCAAGTCGTGGCTTGGGTCATTGCTAATATCATTGTTTGGAATGGTGAGCCAAAATGGGGTGCTGACACCATCCATCTCCATAAATGCTCTTATCTTCTTCATCAATGCATTTGAAGAAGTCTTCATCCTCATCTTATCTTAAGCAAACCGCCCAAGCTTAATCTCCCTCCTAATTGGACGTTTATTTCACTAATCAAGTCATTAAGCATGCATATATATAACCTAAGACATCTTCAAGCACACACACCTTTTCTTGCATCAACACTTGCCATTTTCATCAAACAAAAGCTCCCAATAACCTCAACAAAACCGCAGCCATGGCAGCCCATTGTTTAGCCATCTCCAAGCCAAAAACACTCAAGACTTAAGTGGGAAACTCGATGATCATCATCTCGGCTTAAATCCAAACTTGACCAAACTTCATATCCCACATGTTTTGGACCTTCTAAGTCCATTTCCAAGCTTAGATTTTTCATTTGAAGTCTCCAACACATCGGAACAACCAGCTCTTTCCCAGACGTTCCAATCGGGTCTGTCCATTTTGGGCAGTCTTCTTCTTCTTGCAGATCAAGTCGACCCGTGTCAGCACCCCATTTTGGCTCACCAATTCAGGCAAGGCACATCAGTAATAATTCGGGCCATGACTTGAGCATCGATGTAGAAGAGGGCTTGACAAAGCGACAAATTGCTATTCATTCTCAAGTCAACAGAGATAGGCAGATGATTCAAGCACATGACAGAGGAACATATGAAATCATCCAGCAACATACAGAGCAAATAGAGAGCCCAGGTGGCATCCAAACCGGCATTTTCAGAGTACATTGCGGACAACCCTATTTTTCAATAGTTCGATCCACTGTCGGAAGATAGCCAATATTGGACTTCAAAAATCCACAATTGTGCCAAACAGATGAAAAGTATCTTCAAACGCATTTTGCAAATCATATGCTTTATACAAAACAACTTTCTGTATACATACAACTTTTCAGTGGAAGTCCAAAAATGCCGGTTTCTCAGAGAAAAGTTAATTCCAAATGTTAGATTCGGCCATGCCCCACAAGCATACAGAGCAAGAGCAGTGCTTCAGATTGTCTCTTGGAAGCCACACAGACACTTCAAATGACTTCTAAGTGACAAAATAGGCATACCTCTATTCGGAAATGCATAACCGGAGACCGGTCTGACGGAATAACGGCAAACAAAGTTGACCCTGCATTGCCCAGAAAACCCCAGCGGACAGACGCAATTGGGCAAAACAGACAACAAAACCCTTTTCAGTTTTTCGAGTAAGCTCCGAGGAGCATAAAAGGCTCTTTTCAGTGGAAATTCATATCCGGAGGTCCTTTTTGGGGAAACTTGACGCCGGATGCCTGCCTTACACAGTGCTAGCTGTCAGTTCCCCATTTTGGCTTACCATTCCAAACAACGATACCAGCAAAGGTCCAGACCATGACTTGAGCAGGAATACAGAAAATGGCTCGGCAGAGTAAGAAATCACTATTCACCTCAAGTCGGCAAAATTGAGCAGATGACATATGCACATGACAGAAGAGCGGCCTTGATCAACAGAAGCTAACAGAGTGACCAGAGAGCTCAACAATGTTCGAAACCGACATTTCCAAAGTTCACACGAACAAACTTATTTTCTGATAGTTCGCTCAATCGTCGGAAGATAGCTGATATTGGACTTCAAAAATCCACATCGATGCCAAAAAGATGAAAAGTGTCTTCAAATGCATTTTGCAAATCATTTGCTCTATACAAAATAACTTTCTGTATACAGACAACTTTTCAGTGGAAGTCCAAAAATGCCGGTTTCTCGGAGAAAAGTTAATTCCAAATATCAGATGCGGCCATGCCCCATAATCATACAGAGCATGAGCAGTACTTCATATTGTCTTTTGGAAGCCATACAGACACCCCGAATGACTTCCGAGCGACAAAACGGGCTTAAGTTCAAAGATTCTCAAATTCCATGGACCACATGTTTTGGACCCTTGGAGTTTAGTGTTGAACTTGGTTTTTTTATTTGAGCACTTTAAGTTATGATTTCAGGTGTATTTTAGGCTTTGGAGTTCATCCCGTGCTCTCGGGTGAATAGTGACAGTCGCCTGCCCTGTGCCTGCTGCACGCCCCGCACGCCTGCAGTGCGCCTGTGCTCCTGCTGTGTGCCTGCCGCGCACCCCTCGAGCCCAGCCGTGCGCCCGACGTCCACCCGCGCGCCCATCCTTGCCGAACGTGCATCCTTTGCACCCGAGCACCCTTCCAAGTGTTCAACCGAGTCACCCGACTCTCGAACTCTTCCCCGACTCTTTCCTCGCATCCCGAGGCTAGGTAGAGCATTCTCAACTTAGAGGAGTTAGGGCCTTTTATATTTTTTGCATGGCTATGGAGTGATATGGAGTATATGACATATTCCATATGCAAGATTTAATTTTTATGTGTTTTCACGTTATATTATGCATGCTCATCATCATATGACATGTTAGCATGTCGGGAAACATTTGGATCGTCACTCGGAAGACCTTCCCGACTCGAAATAAGCAAAAGAGCTCTCGGGTTTGCCTCAAGAAGAGGTAACCGAGACTTGGCTTGCTTTCCTCGGGTTAAGAACGGCCTTCTTAGCCCGATCCAAGTTCAATTCCTGAGTTTTCTCTTGTTTTCTTACATGTATGAAGTCGGTATTGTTTTATTGATTCCTTAAATAACTTGTTTGTGCATGTTTGCATGTTCGAATGCGTTATTCAAATCATGGCAATACCGACTTTCGTTTAATCGTGTCATTTATCATGTTTGTCATTTAAGCATGCGAGAAGTGATTCGAAACGAGGCGGGGAAACCTCGTGGAACCCCATTCGGGCCATGGGACCTCTCTGCTATCTCCAAGGAGAAGTAACCGAGAGCCTCTTAAGCTCATACGGGTTGCATGAGGCTTCCTCTTCCCGTTTTGAGTCCGTTCTCGGCTTTCGTGTAATTTGCAATTTACATTATTGTCGCAATATCACATGAAAATGTCTTTTCAAAGCAAACATGCATGGATTCGAATATCAATAACTTATTTGGGTTCATTCGGTTATGAGGGTATTTTTGGTTATTTGACCAAATTATCCTCGATCCTTGTGAAACCATCTCGGTTATCGAATCACGAATCGTTTTCATAATTAATGCATTCGGCAACAACCTTAAGCATTAATTCCACGAACGAGTTAATCGGGATGCTCACACGATTAATTCATTCAATTTAAATAACTTTGCACAAACTGGATATTAATTTGTAACTCGTGTCGACGAATTACAAAACGGTATTAATGCCCTTTTCAAAACCCTCATACTTTCAAATCCGTATTGTGTTGTTCTCCTTTTCTGAAAACAAATTTTCCAATCAAGGGCAAGAATTTATACCGTTAATTCGATTAATTCAACTCTCTAGGTTCCAAATCTAGAGTCAAAACACGAGTTGGGTTAAACAAGGACCGTCATGCTGGACCAAAACAAACCTTCATGCCGTCAACCGACCCAAAGTCGAGTCTTTGAGTCGGCCCTTAGTTTTTCTTTTAGGCGGGCCTTTGCTGTTTTTCACAAAGAGCGATGTACATTGTAACAAATACAATTATAATTTATTCTTTCTGCACCTGCATGCATGTTTTCAAACAAACTAGGACATTGCATTGGTTTATTGCTTAAGTTCCCTTTTTCAAATGAACCATCTTCGTAAATCTGGGATTTTAAATCAAATCAATGCAACGGCATTAGCTTTTGAAAACTCATACTTTGCCTGCATCCGATGTTTGCACAACAACTACCATGTCCCGCACGACAGGCGAGTTGTGCCAATCTTTGCGGGTAGACCACCCGCGGTCTTCACCTCTCCATGGCGAGACGTGCTATGACCAGAGGCCGTCCATCCCGGCCACCCACCCCGTACGACAAGTGAGTCGTGCCAACCTTCGCAGGTAGAACACCCGCGGTTTTCACTTCTCCATGGCGAGATGCGCTATGACCGGCGAGTCGTGCCAACCTTCGCGGGCAGGCCACCTGCGGCCTTCACTCTTCCTCCATGGCAAGGCGAGCTATGGACCAAGGGCCGACCCACCTTCCAAGGCGAAACTAACCAACAATAATTTCTTCCTAACAGAGAGCGTCACCGCATGATCAGAAGCACATCTCTCCGCGTGACCCCACGCATTTACCAATGATCAAGCGTGCCTCACACATGTCCAAACATGTTCACACCAACTCATACATGCATGCTCAACGTATCAATGCATGTCTCTTGGTGTGCTCTCATAACGCCTACTAAGCCAGTTCGCTTCCCTACACCCTTGCATTGAAATCTTGAACAGTTCATGCTCCTTCATTGTTTTCTTTTCCCATTGCAGGAAATTCTCAACAAGAAGACAGCCTGAATACTGAGCGACTACAATTGAGACAACAAACGTCTCTAATCCAGCTCCTTGGGATTTCAACACTAAGTCCCTATCCTTGCTCCACAAAACAAGACCGCAAGCAAATCAGCGTCACCGCTTTGCGGTGCCCTGCGCTATTCCTCAGCATTGACCTTTGCTTTCACATTTCTTGCACTTTCCTATCAAGCCCTTATTTACTGCTTTGGGCTTCGGCCCCACTATTGGGGTTCGGCCCTACTTTTGGACTCCGGCCCTGCATCGGGCTCTGGCCCCGCATTTACTGCATCGGGCACCGGCCGCATTTACTGCATTGGGCTTCGGCCCTACATCGGGCTCCGGCACTGCATTTATTGCATCGGGCTCCGGCCCTGCATTTATTACATTGGGCTTCGGCCTCGCATTAGGCTCCGGCCCCCACATCGAGCTCCGGCCCTGTATTTACTGCATCGGGTTCCGGCCCCGCATTTACTGCATTGGGTTCCGGCCCTATATTGGGATCCGGCCTTGCATTTACTATATTGGGCTCCGGCCTTACATTTACTATATCGGGCTCCGGCCCCGCATTTACTGCTTTCGGGCTCTGACCCTTCATTTATTGCTTTCGGGCTCCGACCCCGCTTCGGGCTCCGGCCCTGCATTTACTGCTTTCGGGCTCCAGCCCTTCATTTACTGCTTTTGGGCTCCAGCCCAGCATTTACTGCATTCAGGTTTTGACACATCGCATTTACTACTTTCAGGCTCATCTGAAATCCAAAATCGACTTCGATTCAAATTCATCCAAGCGATACTCTGAGGAGCAAGTCTAATCCTTCCACTGCAAAGACCGAAAGTGACAACTCCACAAACAGAGCATGATTCAACTCTCAATCACAGACCAGCACGGTCATACCTCCGATCAAAGAATGGATCTCATCCACCTCCGTTGTGGTCGCCAACTAAACACTGGGGCAACGCACGCAGTCTTCTTTAAACTCTCTTTTACTTTAATTTAAATGCATTCTCACAAATGGGCTCCCGACATGAGCAAATCCTTCAATGGAGCATTAGGATAGTCTCGAAAATGCCCTATTAGTTCTGTTGGACCTATTCGACTCACTTGTCCTCATGGGACCCGGCTCCTCGATCCTTCCCTAGGACGGCTGCGCATGCCTACTCGCAATTAGGGAAAGCATGTTTATGCGACCCTAGTCACGGTCTAACCACTCCAGAGTGGTGATGACTAGATTCTCGGAAACAAATGTCACCTGCAAGCGGCACCCCATGGGTCATGGGCGGGACAAAAAGGGATTTTTCCATGGGACCACCCCATATTTCTTACCACATATTCCCCCCATAATCGCCTAATGCATTTTCTTCTTTGTCATCCTTCACAGGGGCACATTGACCACAGGTGAAGAGCAATGCACGAGTTCACGCTTCCCCGAGAACTTGTCTCGGACCCTTTCTTTATACTTTGACGAGGGAGGTGTCCGACGATGAGGTACCCCCTACGAAGTTGAAGATGAGGACAATCGAGCGAATCATTCAGCATTGATGCAACCGTCTTCCTTGAACATCCAGCGACTTCAGCAGCGTGCACCCTCCAAGAGGCACGTACTACAAAGAGCAGCAAGAGATGATCGGAGACATCGCACAAGGTGCCTGCCACAGGCCACTTCCACAAATGAAGACCGGGGCATCCCCAATCAACATTCGCACCGGGGCAACCTCGGTTCCCTATCCACATGGGGCGATTTGACAACAGGGGAAATTCACATATAATGCTTGCGATTGCAGATGACACGAAGTTCAGCTTTCGAGTGCATGAGAGTCAAAAACTTCCAAGAAAGCCGGTCCTCACAAAATAGGGCTAGCAACACACAATGAGTCTCCACGAGGCGAAGCACGTCAAAGTGGCCTCGGCGATGCAAAGTCGAGGAGTTTCAAACAAAGACGGGGCACAAAACAAACCCCAGCTGCAAAAAAAAAAAAACAGAGCGAAAAGAAGCCGGAAAAACCCGCCAATGGAGAGAGAAAGAAAAGAAGAGGGAAAAATCCACCAACAAACAAAACAAGGCAACGCCGACGTTCACCAAAAGCACTGGCACCGCCAATTCAAAAACAGTCAATAAACCTGACAAAAATGGGGAAGCAGCAGACACCACTCCTCGACGGAGACAGAAAACAATGCACTCGGAGGTTGAATCCTTTCAAAATCTTCGCCCTTGCAAACTCAAGAGATAAAAGAATCGAGCCCGCTAGGTCGAAAACCCCTTTTGGGGCGGCCTAGGCAAAAGTTAGGGTAAAAGAGAGGCACGACCGGAAACCTTTTGGGGCAGTTGTGGCAAAAGGAGAGCTCTTCCCCTTTAGGTTGAGAGGTGCGGCCCCAAGGTGGGTGACCGTAGCAAAAGGAGAGTTAAACGAGAGATGGATAAAAATGACCCCCTGGTTCCTCACACATTGTGCGGACTAGGAATCCTCAATGGAAGTGGCCAGATTATCTACTCCAACATGATCCTCGATCAGCCCTCCAACACAGCTCAACCGTCCAGCGCGGATTCCTCCTCAAGCACAGTGGGCAAACCGAGCATGCTATCCAAGCAGTTTGATACAGCCTACACAACAGAATAACAGAGGAAAAGGGGTACATCTCGCTGCAGGCGTGAACTCGTGTATCCTTTTTAGCCTAGGGCGGCGCGTTCCCCCAAGCTTTCTCTTTTCTCTTTGTCTTTACATAACTCCAGAATGGGTCACAGACACCCTTCAATAGGCTACCACAAAGCCGAAATCCCAGACATTCCTTTTCGAGGTCTAGTCATAGCATTCTGGAAATGGTCAGACCGAGTCTGATCAAATCTAGGCAAAAAAAATCCCCGTGCGGGTTACAAACACAGTCGCCTTATGGCACCCCGATGAGAAGGGTCCAAAGCTGACGAGTGTGTTAAACAAACGATAGAGCTGGTAGGGCATTGTCGAGGAAGTCTCGATATGCCCATGCATGGCTAACGGGAACCCCTGGAGGCCTCGTATCTAGGCCTTCAAGAACGGGACCTACTTGCACTATCAAAGCAAAAATCTTCATGTGTTGCTCAAGCGACCTGAAACTGAAGATCTGCATATTGCAACAACATTTTCATGCTTACCTGTGTCCATCACTTGTTAGTATTTCTCTTATGATCTACTAGTAATGCCAGGATCACAAGTATCACAAGCATCGCAAGAATTACGGCAGACTCCGATTCCCAACCACTCGGGATACGTAGGTGCTCCATCCCAGAGCTCATGTCCTTTAGCATGCAACACCCCGCAAAGCAAAATCCCTCATCGCACGACCGGAGCATCCTCAGCAAAGTAGCCTCCTTAGCACGAGACAGGTCCTCGACAAATCAAGGACCTCGGGGCTACGCACGACACCGTCATCAAACAAGCACCTCGGTTACATGACGATTCACAAGCCATAATCACCACCGCATCACCCTAGCATGATCTTGACTTAGAGTGTGTTTGGATTGAGAGTTGAGTTGAGTTGAGTTTTGGTTTTAATTGGTTTGTAATGATTGTATTGTTGAATTATGAGAAAAAGTGTGAAAAAGTAATAAATAATTGAGAGAAAATAATGATTAAGTAATGATTGTGTTGTTGAATTGTGAAAAAGTAATGAATAGTTGAGAGAATTTAATATTAAAAATTGAATTGAATGGTTAAAAATATTTAAAAAAATAATAAAAGTAATGATTGTGATGTTGAATTGAAGATAAGTGGAGTTGAGTTGAGTTGAGTTGAACATCGTTCCGAAAACAAACACATTTAGTGTCAAGCGAACTGTCCATTCAGCGCCAAGCGCTATTCCTTAACACTGATCTTTGCTCCTGCATTCCATGCACTTCGCTACCACCATCTCGCACTGCATGGGCCCATAAACCAGTGTCTTTACTTTTCTCGCTCTGCACTGGCCCATAAACCTGTGTCTTTACCTTTCTCGCACCGCACGGGCCCATAAACCCGTGTCTTATTTTCTAGCACCGCACGGGCCCGTAAACACGTGTCTTTACTTTCCCTGCACCGCACGAACCCATAAACCCGTGTCTTTATTTTCCCAGCACCTCACGAGCCCATAAACCCATGTCTTTACACCACCTGTATCGCACGGGCCCATAAACTCGTGTCTTATTTTCCCGCACCGCACGAGCCCATAAACTCGTGTCTTTATTTTCCCGCACCGCACGAGCCCATAAACTCGTGTCTTTATTTTCCCTGCACCGCACGGGCCCATAAACCCGTGTCTTTACTTTCCCTGCACCGCACGAGCCCATAAACCCGTGTCTTTACCTTTCACGCATCGCACGAGCTTATAAACCCGCGTCTTTACTTTCTCGCACCGCACGGGCCCATAAACCCGTGTCTTTACTTTACCTGCACCGCACGGGCCCATAAACCAGTGTGTTATTTTCTCGCATCACACGGGCCCATAAACCTGTGTCTTTACTTTCCCTGCACCGCACGGGCCCATAAACCGGCGTCTCTACTTTCCCTGCACCGCATGGGCCCATAAACCCGTGTCTTTACCTTTCCCTGCACCGCACGGGCCCATAAACCCCTGTCTTTACTTTCCCTGCATTGCACGGGCCCATAAACCTGTGTCTTACTTTCTTGCACCGTACGGGCCCATAAATTCGTGCTTTTACTCTTCCTATACCCACGGGCCTATAAACCCGTACCTTTACTTTCCATAAACTCGCAATTTATTGCTTTAAGTCTGATTCCCCCTCTTCCTATTAACTGATTCCGACATCTATTCAATACATTTAGGTACGTATGCTTAATTTCTTCCCACGCATCCAAAGCTTAGGAACTAGCAGCCATCGAGAGAGAGGTCGAAGCGGTCGCCGGAATCAAAAAGGGTTGCTTCTCATAATCTTTGGCTACACCTTCTATCCGAGCACGCAACCAAAGAGGGGCAAGCTGTCACCACCCCATTTTGGCTCACCATTCCAAACGACGATATAAGCAATGGTCCAGACCATGACTTGAGCAGGAATACAGAAAATGACTTGGCAGAGCAAGAAATCACAATTCACTTCAAGTCAGTAAAATTGAGCAGATGACATATGCACATGACAGAAGATCGGCCTTAATCAACAGAAGCTAACAAAGTGACCAGAGAGCTCAACAATGTCTGAAACCGACATTTCCAAAGTTCACACTGTCAGCACCCCATTTTGGACCACCGACTTCCTATATGAGAATCTCCGACCAAAGTCCGGGTTACTATTCATCACCCGACGATCAGAGGCGAACATGCGGGCATAGAGACGTGAATTACAGGAGAAAAGCAGGGTGCACCAAAAAAGACAGAGGAGAGCCGTCAGAAGAACAGACAAACAAGGAACCCCGAAAACAGCTGAGCCGGCACTGTGGCACTATTCATCACCGAATCACTGAAACACCGAAAGGTGCCCAATATGCGACTCTAAAAATCCCTCTCAGTGCCAAAGTGACCAACGACACGTCCGAGCGCGTTTCGGGGACATACCGCTTAAGCCGGGACACCCCCGATCTCTCACGGACGCCTTTTCTAACAGGGTTCCCGGGGGTCCTATCCACTGACAAGTAAACGGCACCCCAAAACGGGCCTACAGGCACCCAGGGACCACCGGGGTCATGGAACAAGCTTCAGTCGACCTCTTGGAACTCTACGGGGTTTCCCGAGGGACGTTTCGGTGGTAGCGACCGCCTCCCGGTGAATCTTCGGGGCACATCCACGGAAAACAGAGATCACAGCGATCCTCGAACACCTCAAGACATTTGGGAAACACTGAGAAAGCCCCAGTCACAAGTCCCCAGGTCTTCCCGGGACAAAGGTCTTCGGTCGAGGACGACGAGCCAACGATCCCACACGACGCAAAAGGGTCACTGAAACAAACATTAAGATGCACAAAGGGCAATCGGAGACCGGGGACGCTCAACTCCACTCCGAATGTCCGAACAAGGCAAAACCGACTCTCGAGGCGCCGAGTCGCCCAAACATTCGCTCACGCGACGAATGGCGATATTAGGCTCATTCAAATCCTCTTCGTTCAAGCATTCCAAATCTATAAATTAATCGGACATCGGAGATCGGACGTGCGTTCAATCAAGCTCCAGCCCACTCCCACACCTTTGTCCAGCCCGTGCCAAGGCCAAAACCGGCCAAAATAGTCGGAAAACCACCCGGTATTCCGGTAACCACCCGACCCGACTTAAACCAAAAATCACCAAACTCCCTAGCCTATATATTTCTCACCCCCTAAGCCCATTTCCGGGCTTAGTTTTCCTATTTGGAGCCTCCAATCATCCCGTTCTGCCCACACAAAGAATCGGGTCCCGAAACCGGTAACCGGGCGCACCCGAGCCCTCCACTCGTGCCATTTCGCTCCACGACCTTGGCGAGTCGTGCCATCGCGTTCAAAGGGTTCCTCACAACTCTCACCCTCCCCCGTGAAGAGGTGGTCACAATCCGAGGGCTGATCCACCGTGCACAATCACCGTTCCACTTGTTTTTCCTTTACCGGGTTCTTTTTCCTTTACCGTGCATTGACTCACTGTTTCGGGTTCATCTAGGGTTTGGCACGTTCGGGACTACCCGCGGACGTCTAGATCCGTCTCTTAGGAGTCCAACGAGCCCGATCCCGCACCGTGTCGTGGCCAAAGCAAGCGTGCCGACCCATTTTCCCGAAACTGTCGCGGCTGCACCCCTCTCGGGTCACTCCACCCGTAGCTCCGATCCGAGTCTTGCGACTCCCACGGCCGCTTCCCCGACTCTTTTCCTCTTGCAATGAGGCTAGGTAACATCCCCTTATAACCTAGAGAAGCTAGAATCCTTAATCTTTGCTTGTATGAAGTGTTTGCACGGTCTAAAGATTCGGGATGCATGAAAGCTCACGTTTTCCTTTCGGATCTATGCTTCCCATGCATTTCCATGCAACGTGCGTCCGTTATGTCCATTTGTACGATCATGTCGTGTCCATACGATATGTGAGCTTGCGTGCCACGGTGGGAAGTGGCTCGGATCCGGACGGGAGAGGCTCCCTTGGCCACGGTTGAGCCACGGGGCTCACGGCCTAGTCTCTAGGGAGAGACTCGTGAGCTCCCTTGGCTTGCCCGGGGCTAGGGTGGGCTCTCTTTTCCCGAAAAGAGTTGATTCCTACGTCTTTTTACCGTTAATTGCATGTAGCATGATGGCATGACGGGAAAAGATCCGAATCGGGGCCGGAGAAACCTTCCCGACCCGTGTGAACCATGAAAGCTCACGGCCTTCCTTGGAGGAATGTGGCCGAGAGCTTCCTTGGACCACACGAGTCCAGGAAGTTTTCTTCCACCTCGAGACGGGCCGATTCCCGTGTTTTATCCATTTCATTATTAGTTGAGTCGATGCCGTCTTTGTTGTTTCCGTTTAAATACCTCGTTCGTGCGTGTTTGTATGATTTTATGTGATCATGATTGTGATAGTATTAAGATGATTAAAACATATACAATTAATGTGTTTAACGTGCTATGCATGCAAGGAATAGCTCAAACCGACGTGGTAGACCACCCGTGACCCAAGGCGGGTCAAGGGGACCTCTCGGCTTAGTCCTTTGGAAGATGGTCGAGTGCCCCTTGACCCCTCTCGGATCTAGGGTGGCCTTCTTCGTCGTTTCGTGCTCATTCCTTGGAATAGAGTGCACTTATGTTCGTGTTCTATTGTTAGCCATGTGTTAATTTCACGATAGATAAATTGATCTCGGGCCATTACCCATTAAACCCATAATCCTTATAATATGAGGTCACCACCACCGAATAATTTCACAAACGGGATAAACGGGACATATCATGTGGCTAATTAAATCACTCGGACTAAATAATGGAGTGAATCGATCCTTAATTCGTAAACGCATCGATAGTTCACGGAATGGCGGGATGCCCTTTTTCTTAAAAGATCACAATTTCAAAACACCGAGACACGTAACACGGATAGAATTGATGTCTAACAAGTACTCGCGTGCTATGACTCGAGTCCGGGCCCGATTTGAGACATCTCGAGTCAAGACGCGCGAGTCCTCCTTAGACTTCTTCGTGTGACGCGACCTCCAATTTATATACGAACATTGCAATTTTATCGTCCAAGGGCATAATCGTCATTCCGCGATTCACCGATACCCTAGGCGTTAGGGAGTTGCAATCCGTTGGGTGTGAGTTTCATTTGCACGGCCCATTTCCGTTCACTTTCGGCATTTCCACCTTCCTATCGTAGATTCGGTGGTGAACGTTTTTATTTCTATTGCAAAACACATAATACCGGATTAATCATTCATTTGACCTAATCAAACATTAGATAATGGCTAAGCGGAATGGTAGATTCCAATCTAGAGTCAAAACACAAGTTTGGTTAATTTGGTGAAACCATAGTGACACTTAACCGAATAAGAGCTCTAAAACAAATCCACTCATGTAATCGGCTTAGAACCATATTCTAGCCCACCATCTATGTTTGCCTAGGCTAGACACATTGTTTGCTAATCAACCCCGGCTAACAACTGATTAAATCACGTACATTCGACTTAACACACGACTTGTCTGTATTCACCTGCATTTGTCAGTTGTTATCAGTCTTTCATCAGTTTTATCAGTTTTTCTTCTGTTTTCCATTTACTGTTGCTGATTTGTTGCTATTCGGGTCCGAATCCATTGGTTACGTGTTACACGGGGTCCAATGCCCCAAATCACCGAACACGAGGTCCAACGCCTCCTAACTCACTGAGCGCGCGCAACCCGAGTACGGAACGGGATCTAGCCTCGAGTCACCATCACACTCCAAATTTGGCCTATGTGGAAGGCAATTTGGATTGGATGTGTGAAACGTGTTTAGATATCACCCGGGAGCTAGATCGGTCCAACGGTTACAGTGGGAACTAATCGGTTCTCCTACAAACCGTCGGATCAATCGGACCCGACCCTCGGCTCCTTGGGCCCGCGTTGCCTTAATTTACTTATCGGTTATTCAAAACACACGGTGAGCCGGAGCGGAATATTGGCCCAATGCAAACCTATCGGGATCCATTTACTTATTCAGTTATACTTTGTAATTATTCGAGAGAACATTGTGAGAATTTCATTTGTATATTCACTCATTCACTTGTAAGGATCCCCGATCGGTGAGCGAGAGGTCCGAGTGTCGAATCGGTTAAGTTGGTCTATCATCACCAAGAGATGAGTAAGCTTGAATAATCATGGTCTCGGTTCGCGCAAGGAATTGACCATCACGGTTCGATGAACTGTAACGATAAGATAGTGAACCGATCCCTCGACGCACAAGCCTACTCGCCTTTCGGGTTCTTGGCCCAATTCGATCGATTCACAGACTTTACGGTGTCAAAACGGGTGAGTAAAGTGCAACTCTGAATCACGCGGTAAATAAATAAAATGGCAAGCCTAGCAAGCTAGAGTACCGAAAGGGCGTGCGGGATACAGGCCCGCACGTAATAGAACCCCTGAATTCGGAATTTTCGGTTCCGTATGACCATTACCTTAGTATTTAGGTGTACCTTGTACCCCTAGACCCGGGTAACTTGCCGGCCCTCGACCTTCGGGTCGTAAAATGGCAAGTGGCGACTCCTTCTTACGCGTGTCCGTCACGCGTCCCCGGGAAGGTGGACACTCCCAAGCCGCGTTGCATAGGCTTCGCGCATGCGTGCCCCGACGAGATTAAATTCGGGTGCGCACAGCTTGGCGACTCCACTGAGGACATACTTAGAGGGTTCGGGCTCGATTCCGTTTGCTTGCTTGCATGTTTATTTACCGCTTTCCATACATTTATTTTCAAGCACATTTATTCCTTGTATTTGCATCTCATCATTCTAGCGGGTTCTTAGGTACCTTGTCCGAAATCCCACGGGCACCAAGATAAGAGCTAGGTCAGTCAGAGGTTCTGAGTAAGGGAACGGATCGAGTCGGCTACGCCACCAAACCGGCCCCTAAAGATCCTCGCTCGATTTCAAGGAATTCACACCCTTGTATCGGGAGCCCCCATCCCTAGTTAGTGGTTTTCCCAGTAGCGCCAAGAACCATGCATACACAGGGACCGTCATGCTGGACCAATATTTGCCTCCATGCCGTCAACCGACCCCAAAGTTGAGTCATTGAGTCGGCCCGTAGTTTTCCTTTAGGACGGGCCTTTTGTTGTTTTTCCGAGAGAAAAAGTGATGTATACTGTAAAAGATGTAATTATAGTGTATTTTTCCGCACTGCATGCATCGTTTTAAAAAACGACTTAGGACATTACATTGGTTTGATCCCTAAAAGCATTAAGCCGACATCTCCTCCATTTAGGTAAGGATAGACCGCCCGGCTCCCGGTCTCAGGCTCGAAGCAATCACACTACCAAGACAAGATATCATGCACATTTGGAGGACTCTCCGGCCGGTGGATCACGCCTTCATTCAGGGCATCATCGGAGATATGGTTATGTTCACCGAAACCCCGGTGGATTGGATCTTCTTGAGGACCGCCATCGAATTTTGGGACCCCGAACATGCAGTATTCAACTTTCATGGGACGGAGTTGGCGCCCACAATCGAAGAGT